>NW_008665361.1:37907-38182 GCF_000695815.1 Acanthisitta chloris | reverse complement strand
GCATACTTTTGCTGTGATTTCCATAGAGAATCATAATTCTTCTCTGCTTCTTTCTCCCCTCCTCCCTTCCCCTTTAGGTGACAAATGGCTCTCTAGAAGTCACCCATCTCTTCATTTTGACCTGCTGTTCACCTCCTCCATTTTTTTCCTCTGCCCTGGCCAATTCCAATTTGGGTAATTATTCTGTCTACAGTACGTAAAATTCTCTCTTTTATTGTAGTCAAAGAGAATATCCTTCTCCTTCTGTTCTTAAATGTAATGCTATTCCTTGATAA
>NW_008665361.1:23467-37863 GCF_000695815.1 Acanthisitta chloris | reverse complement strand
GAAGACTGATATCTTTTTATAAAGTCATTCCAGTGTTTAGGGATACTTTGGGATGAGTAGTGTTACATTATAAGTCCTTAATCCCTAGATGATTTGCATTACACCTATTATGCTCTCTATTGTACAGCTTTTGAAATGGTCCCTATTTATTAAAGTGAATTAACACTAAAAATATGTAAACCTTTGCCCATGGAAAGATGAAAATAGCCATAGCTTTGGAAATGTTTTAGCAAACTGAAATTCTAGCTGTTCTAAATACAGCAGTGAAGACATGAAATCCATACTGACATTTTTCTCCCTTTTTTTTTCCCTAAACATTCACTTAGATCCATATATTCCTATTCTTATTAAAAAGAAATACTTACAGACACAAAAGATGTAACAGCCATTTTTTTTTTGCCTTTCATCCTTAGAAAGAGCCAATACCTTTTCTGCAAACTTGAGTCCATCTTAAATAATATCTCTTTTATTATGCACATCAAGTCATGCTTTGGGTTGAAACACTTTGTAGATGAAGACAGCTGTTTGCTATGAAGGATCCATTGTTATTTTTGAAACAGATGCTTTGATATGTTGGAAAGAACTAATATGTGCTGATCTTAGCCCCAATTCAGTATGACACACAAGCATGTGCTTAAATCTATCATTACTCGGAAAAGCACTTATACATATGTTAAAAATTAAGAATGTGCTTAAGTGCTTTGCTTAATGGGGACGATCTTGAGCACATATTTAAGTGCACTGTTGAATCAAGGCCAGAATGCCCAACCTTAGTTATTGTGAAGTTTGCTATCTTTTTACTACTTTAAGGAGTTCAAACAACATAGCAGTGCTTTATTTCATGTCCTTTGCAAAGGAGGCAATTGCATACTTGACAAGTAGAAAGAGTTCATTGCATCTTGTAAGCCAAGTAGTGGGGAGGATGGGAAGGTCTGCATAAAATTATCAGACTTCTCACACTGGTAAGCACGTGAGATGTGATTCCATCTGTGGCTACTCTTCGATGGCTATGAATCTGTTTCAGATCTTAGCTGGTTATTTAGACAGCAAGGACTCCTACTTTTTGCCCTGCTTCACAATCTGACGGTGGTCAAAATGACATTTTTTCCACAGACTGCAGCTAGTGTGTCCATTCAATTGCATTCTTGTTTGCAGAAGGCATATAGGGAAGAAGCAGATGTCACTCTCACTTTTTATATGAAGATATAATGTCATTTGTTTCCATGATGATTTGGTCAAGAACCTCTGCCTGATGCTTTGATGAATTCTTACTTGGGGAAAACTGCCAGATTCCACTCTTTTTTTTTCTTTTTTTTTTTTTTTTTTTTGGTGTTATTTCTGCCATATGATTCCCTGTGAAAGCCATCCACAGCTAGTGAGATTGTTATGGGAATACCTGGGAGGATGGTTTTCTTCTGCTTATCAGATTGTGTAGCATTAGAGTTTTTTTCAGTCATTTGCAGTACGTACAGTGTTAGACTCTCATGATTATCATGATGTAAGTTTCCAAATACAATGCATAAGTAAAAACTAGATGCTGTTTGCTCCTCACAGTGAGAGGGCTGACAAATTATACTGAAATCTTTACCTTCCTCTACACACAGACCTGAACACTTTGGCTAGACCAAAATCTTGGTGATTTAGTTTTTTGGGTTTAAGTAGGAAATCTCACTTTTCAAAGTATATTTGTCATCTGAAAATCAGCAATGCAAATCTGGTATGTGACATATCAAGCCCCACCTATATCTTCAGATCATATCTGTTGTCAGCAGAAAGACTATGGATCTGTGTGGGAAGCAAGATGGATTCCATCCTGCTTCGAGTGTCATCAAAGATGCCAGCTATATTCTGATTACTGAAATTTTCTATTTCTATTTCAGTTATGATGAAAGGGTGAGGACTAGAATAAAGCTTGTCTCTCATGTTTCATCTTGAGTTTGCAGTGCTGGCTGTCAGATATACCACCTTTTGAAGTCCATACTGCCATTTATACACAATCACACATAAAAATATAATTGCCATTTATCCAATGGAAAACATGTTCTGATCATTTTCCATATTGCCTCATACTCATTGTATGTTCAGCTGTTTCTTTTAGTATTTTCATCTTTACTCATATTTTGGTAATAGTATACATCAGGTTTTTAATTAAAACATTATGAAAATGATGAAAAAAAGAAGAATATGACAATGAAGATCAATTACATTTAATAGTTTGATGATGGAAATGCACATTCAGAACTCAAATTCACTACAAAGCCATGCTCAAAGTATTTCAAAGCTATGGATCCAGTACAAAAAAAGAAAAAACAAAAAATCAAGCTGCTTCTGTAATCACCAGAAAAAAACCTAGAAGTGGTACTGTTTAAAAACATCAAAGAACCACTGTCTTCTTCCCTACCTCTTTTAAAGGAAGGGATTAGTTGAGAGGCAGTTCAAAGTGCAAGCCAGAGATGTTTCAGGGAACTTCAGAATTTGGAGCAGGTGTTATTACCATATGTGCTAGTAGTACATTCAGTAGCAGGGCAAGTCATCCTGGCTTAAAGGAGAAGAAAACCTGACTCAGTATTCCCAGCAGATCTCCCAGACAATGAATCACATGTTGAGGAATCAGGAGAGGGACAAACAGAAATAGGAATATTTTATGAGGGTTACCATGAGAATAAAAGAAAGGAAATCATGCTTAAAACAAATTACCAAAGCAAGTAATAAAAGTCAGAAGTTTCTTTTTTATAAAAAAACCCCAATTCTTAGCTAAATTCACACAGAGGATATGTTTTCATGGCAGCATTATAGAAGACTGACATCAGTATTAGTGCATACAGGTTGTCCTTCTCTAGCCATAAACCTGTAACTTCTTAAGTGTTACTACACACACTTTAGGTAATACTTCCCATAATTCTCCTTTCTGCAGTGCTCTGGAGTACTCACTGATGCTTTCCTGGTGAATGACTAGGGGATTCACCTGTTCCAAGACAGTTTGGGGACTTAAAGGTGGATACTAGAAGACGTCCAGCTTTTAATGCTTCTCCTTAACCTTCTTTGGCAGTGAATAGTTAGGTGTTTTTCACATGGAAAAGAAATCCCAATATTAGTCCCATAGTTCCAGACAGTACAAGTATGAAGTGCAAATCATCTTGAATGCAAGAGGCTGTGGACAGAAGGGAGTTTGGGCCCCAGCTAGCATGCAATGTTACATGCAAATATCACTCAGATTTCATACTGAAGAAGATTCTATTCAGTAGTATAAACCATGAATAACAGGCCTGGAATCTGACCTTTTAAAAATATAAGCAAAGGAGTCGTTCCACTTGCTCTGCTCTGTGCAGCTTCACAGATAAAAAGCATAGTCACTCCCAACTTCTTGTCCTTATTAATATCAGTTATTGCTGTGATACTTGGCTAAAAAGGCAAGTCAAACCTTCAGTCTGCCCTTACCAGAAAGCCATGAAAATCATAGTTTCAGCATACATAAACCAGTGCTCAGTGGAACTGTTTTGTACTCAAAACAGAGTATGTAAGGCCAGGCAGTTTTGATATGCCTACTCAAAGGAAGGGAAATTCCACTTGCAATAGAGTAAGTATGGAGACATGTCTAGTTCTTAGAATCTCTTCACCAAGGAGGTCAAGGGTGGATGGACAAGAAATTATAACTTTGTGTCCAGCTGCATCACTCATCACGCTTTGTGCCAAAACATGAACTACAAATCACTACTATGTTTTTTTTAATATATATATATAGTTAGGGACTGAAACTGTCTCTAGAACTGGACATCTTAATATTGCCCATTAATTCATTGCAGAGGAGGCCATGATCCAACCTTACATTCTACAGGATAGCCATGTTATTTCCTCTCTGGAATATGGTATCTCCAACCATCAAATGCTATAGACTGACTTTTGCAGTAGGACAGCTGAGGAATAAATATTCCCAGTGTGAGCCCACTGAAAAGTGGCCCACAGTGGCATGAGTCACATGTTATTGCTGAACAGTCCATGCCTCTACACAGTGTAGAACAGCACCATACAGTGAGGATGTCCTACATTTTGAGAAAAGATTAGCCCTTTCAAGCTTATCACATTTGGCTAAATTCTGTGCTAAAGTGCTAAATTGTTTTCAGTCTCGAGATCATATCCTGACAGTTGAGAAAGGAGTTTGCAGTTTTCTCACCCAATAGATAGAATATGTCTTGTAGTGAGATACAGCTTATATAATTTTAATGTCAACATTTTAGATAACTGTATGTGAGCTAGTCACCATAGATTGCCTTCATCCCCCATGAAAATAAGTCAACAATTTTGGAACACAATCCATCTGGCCTATTTTAAACATCTGTGACCTGACTAATGTCCCAGACATGCTTGGTTTTCACATTGATGAAAAGGGAGTTTAGGGCGACTACTCGAGAAAGCAAAAACTCCCCTATGTTATAGACATCCCCAGCCAGTCAGATGAATCCTGTGCAGGGAGACTAACAAGTCACAGAGCAGGGCAAGACTTAAGACAAATTTATTGAATATTTTTCACTCTGATTCACTGAGAAATTGTTCTGTGGTCTACTCAGCACAAAGTAAATGAGTACAATGCAGCTGCTTTTAGAGTGAACACCAAAATATGGGACCGGCTGCAGGAATATTGAGGTCCACAAAAGATTAACTATATCTTAGATCATAGACAAAACCATTCCATCCAGTTTGCCTTGCCAGAGTCTACTCATTCAGGTCTGCATTATGCCTTACCTTTCTATCTGTCTGAAGACAAATTCAGAAAAATAGTTATGCAAGTATTGTGAGGAAACCAGAAACAATATTTTCTCCTTGTGACTCAACAAGATTGGAATTTGTTACTGATCTCACTCAAACCAGTGTGACTCAGGAGCAATTGCATCAAAACTGATGCAGATAACCTAGTTGGAAGCAAGAATTTGGGCCTACTGTTTTTAAAATGGCAGCAGAACTTACATTACATGAAGATAGAATTATGTGGTTTGGTTCTAATGAAATGGTGTGGTCTTTTTCTATGTAACAGAGAAATAGCATTGTAGCTGAACTGTTGAATAAGAGTTTTCACTTAACTTACAGTACATTTTACTGTCATCAAAAAAGCATTTGGGAATAATAGTTTCCAATGAGTGTCTGTTGAAATTTTGGGATACTGAACATTTATATCTTAATATTTATGATTCTAATAAACTACCACAATATTAAAGTGAAATATACAAAATCTGAGGTCAAAAACTACAATTTGTTGTAAGGCAAAACAATTTTGAATAATAAACCACCAGTGAAATCTACGATCACTTCCTATAATTTAATAAGTAATCCCCTTGGTGATATATCCCGGATATTAAACTAGTTTAGCTCACTTGGACCAGCTGTTTTAAATTGCTACATAGGATTCTGCCAAATGATAATACAAAAATCGGCATGAAATGACATGGTAACCTTTTATGTTCTAACTTTCACCTTTGTTGCTTATCACAAATTGGCTAATCAGGGATCAAATAATTAATTCATTACTGTTAATAGCCACAAAAAGTATAAAGATAATACTTGGTTTATTAGCTCAGCTATAGCACTGTTGGATAAGACGTCAATTGACCAGATGCAAGAGTTTGATTGGATAACATATCTCACAGCTCCCAATCCAGCTAACATGTGCCAAAGCAGTTAGTGCTTTTTTCACCAAAAGCATACAGCTGCAGAATATCAACATTTCCATAATAAAATCAGTATAGCTTTTGCTTTTAAAACTTATTCAAAAGATACTGTCTTGAGTCTGAGAGGAAAAACATTTTCAAAAGACTCTGTCATGTGCAACCGAAAATAGTACATAAATGTATCTTTCCTATATTTCAGACACCGGTGCTAGATTAGTCAGTCATTAGAGGATATGACAATTTATTCATTACTTGTTCCACATGAATGTTTACTGATGCACCAAGTTCACACTTTTCAGTCCTATGTGTGATACACTATGGAAACTACCCTATAAAACATAATATTTTGCTCCAGCAAAAATCATGCCATACTTAGTCCTGATATCAAAGATATTTACTGGTTACTGCTTGCCTTATCGCTGGTCAAGGATGTTCCTGCACATTGCAAGTGAGCTTGTGACACCTATAGTTTTTGGAAAACTGGAAAATGCTGTTCTAATGTATGGTATAACACCTTGCTCATGAATAGGGCTTTGAAGTCATGGAACTACAAGCAGCAGCCAAGACAACTGACAGAGAATATAAACTCATGGCATCTGGTTCCCAGAGCAGGTGCCAATGCCGTTTGGCACTCTCTCCTTCTCTGGTCAAGGAATCACACATCATGTTGATCATTCAACAGGATGCGCTGCATCACTATGATGTAGAACCACATACAACAGAATCTGGGGCATTTGAGAGCTATGTTGGCTTGAGGTCTATAAAAATGACAGTTTTATTTACACAATTGTTCCATTATGGCTAACTGAAGGGAACAGAGCGAGATTGCTTAACGTGCTTCCAATTTGTTTATTTGCTTTTCTTTATTGGATAAAAGTAGCACTCAGGAAATAACTAATGTAGCTGACAGCACTGACTTGAATGAAAGGATGATGGCAAACAGGGACAGTTCTGTTGAAGAGTGGTGAACAGCAGGTTCTCTACCCACCCAGCAAATTTTTCTTCGAACAGGTGCCCTCTGTGGGTGGGGAAAGATGACAAAAATATTTACATTTGTGAAAGAATTGTGGACTAACCTCAGATCAACATACCTAAACAACACTAGTCCAAGCAAGTGCTTAGACCTGTTGCAAACAAGCTGCATTAGTTTGGAAGCTGACTCAGGAAAGTCCCCTATGAAATACAAAATGCAGGACTATCCTTGATGTTTGTGACTGACATTAATGGAAATCACAGTTAACTCCCAGAATAAAGAGAGGTTGGGTTGAGGGAACATAACAATTCCATAAGAATTACCCTTTGATTACTTATTGCTAAACCCTTAGTGGTGTCAAATACTCCACAGAGGTCAGGATAGAACTATGGAGAACTTTCGATGCTCCTAAAAGTTTGTACCGGTTGATTAAAGTGTGGCTTGTAGACTGAAGTGGACACA
Organism: Acanthisitta chloris; assembly: GCF_000695815.1. Taxonomy (NCBI): domain Eukaryota; kingdom Metazoa; phylum Chordata; class Aves; order Passeriformes; family Acanthisittidae; genus Acanthisitta; species Acanthisitta chloris. The sequence goes on along the minus strand of NW_008665361.1, from coordinate 30,768 downwards.
AAGAAGCAATGACTCTTTGCCATTCATTGAGGCATTGATGTAACTGAGACTGTGTGCTGAAACTACCCTTCCCAATCAGATCAGTGGAACACCAATAGCATCTCTTACAAATATCATATTTATGGTTTTTCTCTTTCATTATACTTGACCAAGTCTGGGTAAGACACTGGAGCAAATGTAAAACCCAACAATTTAAAACACAACATCTTTGTATCTGATCCCCATATGACATAGACAGGGAATATCCTTATGATGATAACCAAGCTGTACCTCTACTCCATGCCCTACAGCAGCTGGGATTCTCCATTTCTGTAATTTAGACAATATGACAAAATTCTCTAGAAGTAGCAGTTAGGATTTTCTCTGTTTTGTAAAGCACCAAACACTCTGGGGGGCTCAGGAATAACTCTCAAGTATTGTTTCAATGTGTCTGAATGTGTTTGAATTCACTGACTATTCTCAGCTATACAGGAACACACACACACACACATACACAAACAGCTCTTGAAGGAAATCAGAGCATCTGACGGAAAAGGTTTACTTTACTCTGGGTGATCTCAGCTACATTATTTACACACAAAAATCTCTTAGAGAGAACCATAAAAACACATCAAAGTACAGTGACTTTTTGTGCCCTTTTCTCCCAAGCTCTACAACACATTTTGCAGTTTATCTTCTCTTCCTGGTCAGTCTCTTCCAGATTTTGTAATAAAACAGAGTACATGAAAACTGAAACTTTTGAAGAATAAAATGTTAAATATTTTCTTTTAGAAATTGATTCTTCTCTGAGGGACTTTTTTTTGTTGCATTTTTTTTAGAATTTTTCAACCTTCTCTCTTCTTGCTCTGCAAGGGATTCCTGTAGGAAATGTATGCGCATATGAACATGGTGATGATGTCAGACCCTGTGCTTTGTGGGCCTCATGCTTTGTAAGCATTAAACTAATGTAAACCATCATCTTTGCAGTTTGTTCCTCTCCTGAGCAGGGAGCAAGACTGTTTGCAGGACTACCAAGCACCTACAGTAGGCATAGTCGGAAACATCCTAGGATGATCCATCTGCACATGGGACCTGCCACGGCCAAGAAGCATTGGATCTAACTGTGTATGTTTAGTCGCAAAATTGGAGCAGGGCAGGACAACTGCCATGTTTGCTTAAATTTGTCCTATGCACTATCACTTGTACATAAGAAATCGGGACTTGGGAGCCTCAATTTCTGTTCAACAGAAATTCCTATGCAGCCCTGAATAAATTGCCCCACCCTTTCACATCTTGGGTCTTTGCCCATAACTTTGCAATCTTTAATGGGAAACAAGTACCTGACATTCATGACAGGGTAGCAGTCAAGTGTTAGGAGAAAGAGGATTGAACAAGTGGTTCAACAGAAAAAAGACGACACATTCTTCAGTTTGTTTTCTGGACTGCCAGTGGATTTCACACACGCAGAACAGTAAGGCACACCTGCACTTCAGTTCCTATGTGCGACACTTACACTTCGGATTCGGGATTTAAGCACTGGCTGGATTTCTGGTTATCCACAACAATTTACACTGAAGAAGAGGTGGAAACATGACTCAGGACCCAGCAAGACATCTAGCAGCTGCAGGAGGATGTTTGAATGTCTTACTGTTAAAAACTGCAGTTTCTCATACCCACTATATTCCCTCTCAGATGGAGGGGAGGGAGGAAAAGTCATGGTTTCATTATATAAACCAAGGGCCTTCTATTACAACATATTTTTTTTCTTACATAATTGATAGGAAATCCACTATCTGGCCTTCATTTGGAATGATAATACACTTTCCTTCATCTTTAGCATTCTCTCTACCTCTGTCTGCTTCTGACTCTGCACTGACCCTCCTTATCATGACTCCTCCAAGATGTACCCACTAAAAGTTAACATTTCATATGTTAAAGAGATGCAAGACTATTGTTCTGTCTTGTATCTTCACCATAGTGTGATTTTGCATTGGCTGCAGTGCTTTCAAATTTCTGAATTACCCTTGAGTGTGTTTTGGCTATTTCCATCATTTTAAGGCCTCCCTTTTCCTTATGAACCCATCTGAAAAATGGCAACAAAACTTACAAGCTTTGGGGGACTTGGTTTTTAAAGTTCACTGCAGCTCTAACTGTTCTTAGTGAGCTTATCACTTTATCTGGAATAAAGGATTGTTATAATCTGTGTGGTTAAATGAACAAAACAGTTTGGTTTGTGCAATATCTATTCAGGAAGGGGTCTATAAAAAAACCCAATGGTCTTAGTTGTTTATAAAATATCTTACACTACCCAACAAATTAATTTATCTTGCTATGTGGAAGCTTCAGTTTGGAACAAGAAGATTGGAAGTTCAGCTCAAACTGCTAAAAAACATCATAATCTTAAAAAAAACCCATAATTACTCATCTAAAGATGCCACCTATGATAATTTTGTTCTTTGTTGTGCTGAATACAGCCTTTTAATGTTAAATATGGTGAATTACTCTCTGTACCAAAGATGGCCTCTCTAGACTGAAGGATGGTGGCAGACCAGAGACAAGCAAACATGATCTGCACTCTTCCAAGAAGGTAAACAAAGAAAATTCCCAATTACTGGCATGATTTGTATTTGAAAAAGACATAATTTCCAAAAGGTGAGGAATGTCATTAGCAAAATTCCTGGAAAGTGAAATGTAACCAGAGAACTTTGAATGAAACTTGGGCATTCTTTTACACGAGTTTGTTAGGTGGCTAAACCCCCATGACTTCACAATCAAGAAAGAAGAAACTTTGGTTAAAAGCCCAACCTCATTTTGTGGAAACTGGGAATATAAAAGCAATGTATTATGTGAAAACAGAAATGGCAGATTTAGTTAGCAGTAGGAATGAGAAATTATGAACAAAAGAAAATAATTTACGTGAGAAGGTGAAAGCATGGGAAAATAATTGCTGCATTTATGAAGAAGATAAATAATTTTCAAAATTTTTATTAAAAAGAGAGAAGTATGCTAGAAGTGATATAATGCTGTCATTAGATGCTAAATCTGGTAATAATCATAGAGGAGAAGGATAAATGTTCAGTAAATATTGTCTTGTAGGAAAACAGGTTCATTTAAACACTTCACAAGGGAATGATGAAGGCCTTTCCAGTCCTTCAGTTAGCAAGAAGGATTTTAGGCCAAAAAAAATGTTAAATATTTTTAAATCAGTAGGCCAGGTAGCTTGAATGCAAATGTCCAAAATAGCTTCCCTAGGAATCAGCTGAATCACTCATGTTGCTTTGAATAAATGTTGAAATACTGGAAGAAATTCCATAAGACTAGAAAAGCGCAATTGCTGAGCCAATATCTGAAAAGGCTGAATTAGGCAAGTTACTGGACATCAATCCCAGTCAAAAAATGAAAAAGCTTATAAAGCAATAAATTGATATGATTAAGATGGGCTGACAGTTCCCAAAAGTAACCAGTCAGGAAGCATATTTCTACCTCTAGTCACAGCTCTCAAGACTTGCCTGAAGTGTAACCACATGCTATGCAAAATATTCCTAAAATACTCGCAGAAGATAGTTGTGAATGACAGATGTGAAAACTGTTGGAAGACCTGATAATGATACACAAAATTAGCTGTCTTATTTAGCCAGGTGAGATAATTTCAACTAACCAGTTTAATTCAGCCAAACTTCTGCAGCTGTTCCAAAATGCATCTTTAAAGACAAGCAACACAGCAGAAGTTCCTCATGTAATTCTGAAAATATATTAATCTTTTATTGTATAAACTCAGAAACAAATACAAGCAGGGTGATGATTTTAGCTCTCTATGTAATATTGATGAGATTGATACTACAATATTGCATACACATCTGGTGTCCATATTTGGAGAGGGAAAAATAAGTTGAAAAATTGGAAAGGATACAGAAAGGACCTTAAAAATCATTTCAGGATGGTGAAAATGCCTTACAGTGGGGCACTGGAAATACTCAATCTGTTTAGATTATAGCAGATTTAAGGGTGGCTTGATTATGTATGCATGCACATTCATTAGGAAAAACACTGAACACTGAAAGGACCTTCAAACCAAAGCAAAAATGCCTAAAGAAAATCAATGGGTACAGGCTAAAACCAGACAAGTTTAGTTTGGAAATAAGGCACAGTGAGGGAGATTAGTCAGAAAATGCATCTACAAGGGAAAGTAGTGATTTCTCCTTCTCTTAATGCTAATATTGTCAGTAATCAGAAAGAAGTGCTTTGGGCAAAAAAAAGCTATTCTTTAGTCAGAGATTTTTGCTCAATTTAATATATTAAATTGCCCAGATATTCCTTCTGTATTTAAACACTTTATGTAGGATACAAGTCATGTCACTTTAGTTTTCTACAGTGTAGACATCTGAACCTCAGGTAGCCTGTCCATGTTTGCGTTAGAGTCAATAGACACTTTGGGGACTGGATTCATCTCACTCATTTTAGAAACATGCATTTGGATGAGATTAATCCTGAGAAGTGCCTCTTTCTCTGTACTATAAAGGAGAGTCTACAAAGGGAACAAAAAGAGGCTATAAGGGGAATTTGAATGACTAGCTCTAATGTAGAGACTTCCACTGAAAATGCATGCATTCAGCCACATGTATCCTACCTAGGTTTTGTGTATGAGTGTCAAGATGGCATTTTGACAGCTATTCTTGAGCAACACATCTAGTTCATCAGGAAAGGCAGCACCTGGATTTCTGCTGGGATTAGGTGAGGTAGAGGTTTAGGACATTTCTTCTGTGCCTTATGTGTAGCCTCTTACGCATATTTATTTAGATTTTGTCTTCCATTTGTTTCAGGCTCAAACATTTTTTAAAAGCTAAAAATAAAACATCATGCTTTCCCTTTATTTTGAAAAGGTATTTTCAAAAGGGACTCACAGATAAGGAGTTGAATGTCATTATTTGCTAGGGGTCCAATTCTTCATTGTCACCCAGTAATCCAGCCCAGCAGGAGGACACCGAACAAAATTACATCCAGTGTGAACTAAGAACTTGCTGTGATTCTGAATTTTGGCATGTTTTCCTGTTTGCTTTGAACTCCACATTAAAACAAGGCAGAATAAATACTCCCAACAGAAGAAAGCTTGAAAATTTAATAGCCCACAGCACTTCATGGACAACAAGCCTCAGTCACTGAGAGCAGGCACACAAACACACAAAGAGTTAAAGGGCTTATGAAGATCGATGGGGTTTGTGTATAGAAATAAGCAAGATCTCCCACACCAGAGCCCTGGTCAGCTTTTTACACAAAAAAAATGGCTTGAAGTCAAGAGAAGATTTGCCTCAGGAAGGACTAGAGTGTTGGATTCAAAGTACTGTTCATTATGGCTATTTTCCTTTTCTTTATGAGCCACCTGGGGATCTATCTCCCAGTTTCAACTGACATGAACTATTTTGTTTCAACATTTTTTTACTGTTCTAGCCTGTATGCTTTATTGATGTTGATTATAATTTGGTTGCTCACCAACTTAAATTGAAGGCAAAAGCTGCAGTCCAAACCCTCTTCTGCAGTGATTTAATAACAGCTAACATGAACGACGCTTGGACCAAACTTTCTCATTAAATAGTTATTACTGAAATTTTTATTTTTGTTAAGAAACCTTTTAATACCAAAGCACATTTCACATACATGTATTTTAAAGTGTATAATGCTTCTTCTAGTTAGAATGTTTTAATGAAAACATTATACTAATAATAAAAATGATTAAGGATTTAAAATAGTCACTTGTGGAGCATCTGAAAAGAGTAGAATTCAGCTTGGACATTATACATTAACCATGTGCAATAATTAATGTCATATATATGTAACTTGGAGCATCTATTTAGCTTTATGGAAAATAATGAAAAGATTAATGCATTTAAAACAATAATAGAAACCTCTTCTCCCTAACAATCACTTCATTTGTGGAACTCCTTGCTCTAATATAATTGGGAAAAAAATCTTAGCATGTCTTTTTTTTTAGATCAGATTTTTAAGACTGCTCAGAGTACAATTGCAAAATAAATGATGACTTGGAAATTTATTTCTTAATTATTTAATTAACAAGCTAACACACACTTTACCATCTCTTGAAGTTCAAAATACATTTCTATGTGCTGACATTTCTATTATTTATAAAGATTAGAAAAGGTATAAAAAATGACACCAAACTCCAAAATCATAATTCAAGTCTTACTGAGAAGACACAATTTTTCACATATGTTTTTCTCCCTGAAAGAGGCATGAGGTAGAGGATGGACCAAGCATTAGCTAAATCATTATATACTGGAAGGTGGCCTTACATATGACCTAAGATCCTTATTAACATGACCTAAGATCCTATGCAAAAGAGATGTGAACTGCAGACTACCCAGGGTCAAGGAGAAAATTTTCATCTGGAGTGAACTGTTTCTACCAAATTGTCAACAATGGGACATCTCTGGAGGTTTCCTGTAAGTATGTGGCAGTCCCTAGTGAATCATGATCAGACTTCAGAGCACTTTTCTGAAATCAAGTTCCAACTTTGAAATGCTGCTGCAGTATTGCCCCAGAGAAAAACCAAGCTTGGAATGCAACTGTCCATGTGTTTAAATTGTTAACACACCTTTGGTCTATGTCAACTACCATTCCCCCAGGCAGCAGCTGTGCTCAGCTCAAAGTGAGTATGTAGGTCAGGAATAGTCCCAACAGACAGTTTGGATGTTGCTCCGTTGTGTTACAGGGAAAAGGGTTAGATGTATGGATGTGAGTCATGCTGTGCCATCTGCCCTCAGGTCCAGAAATCAGACAGGCCCTGGAACAATCTACTGACAGTATACGTTTAGTTTTTCTGTACAACAAATGATATAGTAATATGGAAATCCTGTCCTCTGTCCTTAGGAGGATATGAAAAATCCTAAGAATATCTCTGAAAAAGATGACAGACCACAAAAACCTGGTAGTCAAAAAATGAGGGTACCTACAATGGGAAACTGCTTTTACTGAGCAAGGAGAAGTAGCAGCGTGCCAGCTGCTAGCAGCAGACTGTACTGCTGGTGCACAGCTGGTGACATGGAGGGCAGCAGAATGGAAGGGCTGAGTGGGTGGTAGAAAGATCCACAAGTTTAACCAAGAAACTCATAGCAGTGTCTCTATGGTCTTTCTGAACTCTTTCTGATCCCCTACTTGGAAAGATCACTGGCTCAGACTGGGTCACATCCATAATATTCCTACATTGGAATGGTTGCACTAATTCCAACAAAAAGCCCACCTAGCCCCAAAGACAGATATGAAAAGCAAATGCCAAGAGAACAGGGTAAGCAGCTAGTAAATCTGCACTA
>NW_008665361.1:13485-23431 GCF_000695815.1 Acanthisitta chloris | reverse complement strand
CAGCAGGTTTCTCTTTCTTGAGTTTGGCTGTTTTTCTTCTTAAATTTTGGTATATACACCATCTTATGCCAAGGAATTCCACCATTTAACTCTACCACAAGGGAACAAGCTTTCTTCTTGGTTTTATGCCTTCCTTCTTCTAGCCCCTGCTAAACAATCATGCCTCACGGCCTCCTCAGCATCACTCTAGGTTTAACCAACATTTCCCATGTCCCCATCCCCTAGCCATTGCTTTCCCAGACCTAGAACTCCCCATTTCTTTAGCCACTCTTCACAAGCAAGATTTTTCATACTCCTCCCTTTGCCTAAATGATTTTCAGTCCTGCTGTTGTATTTGAATGATCGCAGCACTGTGCACAACGACTTCTAGCTTTTGTGAATTTACACAGTAGCATATCATGCTCTCTTTTTAAAATTCTCTATTCCATTCCTAATTTCTAACATTTGGCTTATGGTTTTGTGCACTCTCTGTAATGTGAACTGATTGTGTCTGCACACTTCAGCCCTTGGGGTAAAGCCTGGATTGGTACTTGCCCCATGGATTCAGCACAAACTGATTTGCTAGTCTCTTGTGATCTGCATAAAGTTTATCTATCACACTTTTCCCACTCAAAACTCACAGCTGTGGCTGTCCTGCCACATCTCTGTCAGCAGCTGAGGATATTCTCACAGTCCTTTTGATTTCCTCTCCTGCCCTTTCTCATCTCAGCCTAGGATAGCCTGAGCTACCACAAGGGCTAGATCTGCTCCTGCCCCCAAGTGGCCTAGCTTTAGGACTGAAAATTTTGTTATTCTTTAGAGAAATGCCTTTTCAGCTTCTCTTAGATATGAAGAGTAACTGCTTTACCATCTGTCATGTTTATACCTTTATACACAGTGATAACATGTGTGTAGATTGTGGACAGAAGGACGCAATGTGAGGACAAAGAAGGGTCAAGGTCCAATGGGATGAGTATAAATTGAAGAACTGGATTCTGTGGATAGCAAGGGACATTGGGTGCTTGACTGATTTACTGGATCAGCCCTTGACTATCTAAAAAATGAATCACAGGTTGTTAGAGAAGACACCTAATTGCCCAGTTCCAGAACAGATCTGGGAGGTTACCTAATATGCAGTGTAGACAGCCTGGGGAACAAGACTGCGGAGTGAAGCGATTAAAGAGTTGTTGCAAAGAGGAACAGATTAGTCTGTTCTCCATATCCCCTGACAACAGGAAGAAAAACAGTATGTTTAAATGGCAGGAAGGGACAATTAGTTTAGAGAGTGGAAAGAACTTTCTGATGGTGAGAAGAGTTAAGCCCTGGAATAGATCACCTGGCAACTGGTGCAGTTTTTCTTGCTGACAGGTTGTAAGAACAGGTTAGACAAACATGCCAGGAATGGTTTTGGTCTACTTGATCTTTTCTTGGGTCAAACAGAGAGATAAGATCACTTCTTCTGTTCTTCCCAGACTCACCTGCTGGAATATTATTATTTTTCATCCCAGATTGTTACAGATAAAAATTGATTATTTTTCCATGTTTTCCACTACTGCAAAGAATAACTTGTTATATATGTCTAAAGTTTCTGACAGACACAAACCCACATCCTGTGCTTATAAAAGTCAAAATACCCACAGTTAAATTCAAGGATCTCTGTCCAGTTCTGCCAGTTTTGCTTTGTGTGCTAAGTATGACACATCTCATTTAATAATACAATATTTGCTCAGTAAATATATTTACCCCCTTTCTTTGAAAATCTTTGCCTTTTATCTGTTGATTCTTTCATAAGATGAAAAGTAAAATGAGTGTTATGGAAGAAAGTCTCTTTTTAGAAGTTGCAAATAGAAACCACCTCAGAATACCTCTGGTCAGAGGTTTGGTTTTGATTACAAAATTACAGATATCTGTTTAAAGTATTACAGCCAAATACAGGCCCAGGAGGGATTATATTCCCAGTTTTGAGATTAATGCATTGTACAGCCCCTGGTCATGAAATTTAAAAGCATTCTAAATAGTGGCCACTGGCCCTTTTATGTGACAGCCTAAATAATTAAAAAGGTCTGTTTCAATCCCATACACACCGAATACTTTTTTTTTATAATGTTTTGCTGCCTAGAAATGGTATCTGCACCAAAATGTAGCACTAAAATGAGAATTTATCCTATATCATCTAGGCATCTGCAATCTGTTTTACGATTCTAGAGGGATGTATAAAAGAAATAAGCTATAGTTATCCAGTAGAACTTTTCCCCATTCAGAGATCATTGCTAGATCTTATCCTTTCTGTCCAAAAAATCCCTACTCAATATTTTCCTCAATTCTTTGTTGACTGCATATAACCTGTGTGGAAATCCTTAGACTGCTGGTTGGAAATCACCAAGGTTACAGTGCCTGAATTCATGGACTTCATTTCTGGCTTTCGGAGAAGCCATGTGTTCAAGATTGGTTAAGCATCTGTCCATCTCTTTAGACACCTCCTGCACTATGTAGCTAGGGTCATTCCCAGAATTGTTTCTCCGGCGTCACTCTCTCTATAAATACCCAGGTCTTTGCAGTCAATATGTTTAAGCCATAAGCATGCTCTACACACTGTGAAGAGCTTAGAGACTGTGCTCAGCTACAGCCAAAGGCTTCAGGGTTTATTTTCAAGCTTTGCTAGGAAACTCTCACTAATCAAGCGAAATTCCATAGGTATGCACAAAGCATCTCTAATATCAGCCACCAAAAGGTGAAGGGACATCTTGCTTTGAATGGGAGAGATAATTATGGGATATACACCTCTCTGAACAGTACACTCATCTGAGATACCGTGATACAGTTCTCCTTCTCGGATCCTGGATGTACATTTAGTCTCAAGTTCTAAACTGTCAGCTGGATGTTTTTCCTGCAGCTTTGGTTTTCCAAACAGGGCAGGGCAATCATATGTGAATCATCTGCTGAACTTAACAAACAGGACCAGGAGAAAGCTGGTGGGGAAGAGAGATAGCTATGGGGCAGTGACATTTCCAAAAGGCTATTTCTAGGTGTCTCTGCCTAAGTCAGCTGCTTCTGAACCAAAAATCTATGCCTGTTCTATTAATGGAAGCTCTCTTCTTTCAAGTGCTTCAGCCATGTGTCCTTCTGCCATACTGCTAATCACCTCAGTAAATAGTGTTTTCCTTGCTCAAAGAAATATGACAACAGAAATTGTCAGTGTTATAAACATAATGAATAAAGTAAAAATATATCTTAGTATCTATGAAACACTATTATGAGGAACTGAATTATTCTTGTTGATAAAGGTTGATTTTCTGGTGAAATTTGCTGAGAGTACAGAAAACATTAAGTAACTCTCCACTGACATCCTCTGTTGGTCTTAATGTAATGGCAAAGGGGTTGTTAATAGCTCAGATGTGTAAAGCACTCCAGGTTTTGAAAGTGACTAGATATTGAAGGTATTAAATGCATTTATTTTTCTAAATATAGCAAAATCCCTCATGTGGAAACTGTATTAAAAAGATTCATAGTCAAGTAGTAATTCTGGGGGAGTGTCAGGGTGTCTTTTCTTTTGAAGCAGCAATAACATTTATGAACTTTGAATTTCCAAACTTTTTTTCTCCGCATACAGATTTTTTTTCCAAAGGCGGGAAAATGGTGTTTTCTAATTCAGAGAGGATGTGATGTGACATTGCCAATGTCTTGACTTTATTTTTCTTTCCTTCCTCTTTAGGCTCTTTAGAACTAGATACACAGAAGATAACAGTTCTATGGTTTATCTATAGTCCAGAGACATGAAAATTTTTTTCTGCTGATGACAATGTACCATAAAGTGAAAGAAACAAAAAAGAAGGGAAGGTGACACAAAAAAGTTACAGTCGTGTTTGAATCATGCCTGTGAATTGCCTTTCATGAATAAAAAAATTCTAAAGATTTGTGTGACTAAAAAAGCAAAGGATATCCTGAAGAATACTGAGGAATTTCCTCTTATTGTAGTTCCCATGAATACCAGCTCCACACAAGTGGACGGAGATGTGCAGGCTTGAAGAACAGTGTTGGATTCCTAGGAAAAGAAAGTAAGCTAGAATGGTCATTGTCATGTTGTACAACTCAGTGATGCTAAAGACAAGGTAGCAAAGAAGTTAGACATCAGGTGTGAGTGGGCTACAATGAAAATGAGCTGTGGGCAAGGGCTCTTGAAGCAGCAAAGTGCACTTATATTCAACTCCTGACTTCAAATCTCACAACACTTTTTAGGAGGTCTTTGAGAGAAAAAGATCAGGAAAGCACTGAAAAGGAACTTTAATTTGAATATGTAAAAGTAGCATTTTTACTATATGAAGCAATGGAATAGTAGCACAAGAGATAAAGAGTAAGACTAAAAGTAATGCATGTCTATAGCTAATGATATAGAAATCTTCAAAAAATGAATAAATGCATGGAGCTATGTTGAGTGACACTTTGCCAGACCAGTATGAAAGATAAAATCAAATGGTGGAATACTTTGCAGAGGTCTAGAGTAGTGTAAGCAATCAGAGCAAAGAACAAATTGTTCTGGACACTTGCAGGAGATCATTTGGATTGGAAAGTTTAAAAACCCTACTTTTTGTACAGCCACTGAGGACACTCCAGAAGCTAATGCAATGGGGCCAGCAACTCCAGAGGAAGTAATATATTTTTGCTGTATAGCTTACTGTAACACCAAGGAAGAAGAATATGCTAGGTGACAAATTGAGCTGACACATTAAAACAGCAATGGTTTATGTACAGGAAAAAGCACTGGTCCAGAAGGAAGATCAGTCAGAAGTACCACACTGAATGAGGTCTATTCCAATCTAAACAGTAAAATCTGTTTCAGAAATGCTCATTTCAACTTTAAATATCATTTTAGTTATAGACACTCTTGATTACTATCAATGGAGAGTCCTATGAAAAGACATGTTATTCAACATCTTCAAGCCAGTACCATAAGCCAGTACACCCTGTTAGCACCCTTGTTCTCACATCCTAGCTAAAAAGTATCCTCAGTCATTATCTGCCTGATGTTTTAAGCTCTAGTCACCCAGTGGGACATGACCACCTTGAAATTCAAGTTGTTAATCATGCTCTTTGTATTACAGTAGATGCTATTACAAAATTGCCCATATGAACCACTTGGAAAGCATTTGCACATGGTAGCTGGAGTCAGGAAGAGAATGACTGGCAAAGCAGGGCAGTGAAGCAGTCCCATTAATGGACAAAGAGGAATAATAAAAGATTAGATTTACATTTTGTCCATGCTGACAGCCTATTTTCATTCCCCTTTTCCTGTGTATCAGCTGTTTCACCACACACCTTTCCACTGAGCAGTGGAGTAAATAAAAACTGGTCATACTGGTTGGCATTGATAAAATCGAGTTCACAAGCACATATTTCAAATCCTTTATTAGCAAGGCCATAAAGTACATATGCTGTTTGATTAGGATATGATGAAAAGAATTTATTAGCAGATGTGTGTTCGGCTACACTGTTTTACTGGCAGCTTTATGAGATTCTCTCCTAGGCTGACAGGTGCGGCTTGCCAGCTGCCTTGTACAGTAAACAGGGAACAGAGAGCATGCCATGTGCAATGATTTAATCAGTGACCATCAACTGGAAAATAAACAAGGTTTTGTGCATTTCTTTCAGTCCCATGTATATTAATTGAAACCAAATATTACAAATGACACTGAAAGAGAGTATCACTGATCAGAGGAGACTTAAATTTAATAGGACACAACCATGTAATACATAAATATAATAAAACGCAGTCATGTAATACATAAATATTTGGTTAAAAGATAGCAGAATTTTGTTAAACTTGGCAATGGGAAGTCTTTTGAAGTCTCATTTGTCAGTTTCCATTCGTGGGACAGGCAAATCTAGTCATTTGGGTCACAGCTGGCAAAAGAAAGATGATCCTCTTGGTTTATTGTTCTGATACAAAATTGTCATTACAAATTGAAAACACAGAGCAAATAAAAGAGGGCAAATGGGGAACTTGTGTGGTTACATATTTTTAACTGTTGCGTCTGGCTGTACTTTGCTTAATAGGGGTTGCAGAATTCAAGATGTCTATATCCTGGGTCTCATTACTATTGTTTAAAAATTTCTATACCACTAGTTTACAATTAAAAAGTTCTTTCTCGACTCAGTTCTCATATCCCATGTTTCAGTGCTCTAAATATGTGTAACCTGAACTAATATTTTTATAAAGCATCTGACAGCTGCCTTGAAACATTTTTATTTCAAATATTTGCATGTCAAAATAGATATATAAGACCTTTTTCCACAGCCAAATGAGAATGTTCATACAATTTAAAGAAAACCTAAAATTGCTAAACTGATTCAATAACACTTTACAGAAGATCCTGCATTTTCTGCATGTTTGTGATAAAAAATATCATTATTACACTGCAAGCAAGGACAGGTTGAGAAGAGCTGTTAAACTGAATGCATAAATAATTATAGCAGTGATCTGTTAAAATTATGAAAATTGAAGCCATAGTATCATTTTGAAAAATAGTGGCCTTGTCTTTGAAGTGCCAGTACATTCAAATTCCTTCTCTCAGACTAAGCACACATTGAGATTTGAGTCAATTTTCTGTGCTAGTTTAGAGTCAAGCTCTTGCACAGAATCAGAGGTGCTAGAGTAGGAACTGCACCAGCTAAACGACTTTATTCCCTGCCTGTTTTTCTGATTTCTCTGAAGGAGATGACTTTTTTCTTTTGCTGTTTATGTTTTTGAAAGGACAGGCTGCACCACATCTTTTGGGTGATGTCTTCTTTCTGGACTGGTAAAGATTACTGAATTTCTAATTCACAGAGATGCATGTGTCTTCTAAGCCACGTTGGCTACTTGACTGGGAAGCCAGCTTGTGACTTCAGGCATTTGTTCTTGCTTCTTATTAGGGCCAGTGGTGCATAAAGGTATTACACTCATTTGAGAGAAAGAAAAGTGGTATTCATTGATTCTACTGTGGAATCATACTGGTTAGCTGTAAGAAATAAATAATCAAAGAGGACTTAACTGAGGAAGGGTTTGGAACACATGCACCAGAACTTTGATTTGGATTCCCAGGGGAAGAGGAGACAGCTGCAAGACTTCAAATAGAATGTTGAAATGATGATGTTGTGAAGGAATATGTCTGTGGATTGCAATGTAAGGAGACTAGCAGCACACAGAAGAGCTAAGGACGATGGGTGGAAACGTTCTGGGAAAAAAATGCAGTCTGGAAGTGGTAATTCTGGAACTAACAGAGTTTTGAAACAGTTCTATGCTGTTGATAGGATGAAGACTGAAACCTGCCTACTGTTAAGAAGGGCTTTGCAGTTTTCTAACTGGGACGCTATGATAGTTTTCCAGGACAGGACTCAGTGATACAGGACATCTCTTTCAGCTCTATATATTCCTGTGACTGGAGTGGGATGCTAAAAGAATAGTTTAGACAATACCAATTTTAATGATTTGGTGAGTTTCTAGTACTAACAGCCAGAGGATCCAAAGCTGTGATAGTAACTGCAGGCCACATTATGCAGAAATATGATATTTAATAACAGACTATGACGTACTTATTTGCTTCCACTCACTCTTTTCCTCTTCATGTTCCTTGGTTTCTTTTCTTGATGAAGCACAGACTGCAGCTCAGCTTTTTTAGGATTTTTCAAAGAGAACTGCAACATCAAAAGCATGCGCCGTTCAAGTCATTAGAAAATAGTATTTAATACACACCCAGCCTTGCAATCAGCTTTTCAGATGCCTCAGAGAATTTTTCTTGAGCAGTTAGTAGGCAGTAACTCAGTCTAGACTTTTCCACACAAACATCTTCACCATATTGCTATTCTGTACATTTCCAGTGTAAGGTTTGCCTTAAGGCAAGTATGTACAGAAATACTCCTTGCACTTCTTGCACTCCTTTCCACAGAGAGGATTTCTATCTTCTCCCAAGGAGAAAGAGAGCCTCTTCATGAGCTTGGGGTCTAGGCCATGTAAGAATGCGTTCTCCTCAGAGCCTGCATCTTTAATAGTAAAATAAATGATGTTGTGGCCCTGAAGCTAGCTTCACCTCCAAAATAGGGTGGCCACATTCAGACTCAACACTGGGACTATCTTTATCCTGTACATTATCCCCAAACCACACCTGGGAATCACCAGGGAGAGTGCTAGTTATCTTGAGCCAAAATCAGGCAAGGCACCATTTAACATTCAGATAACAGTTTTAGTGTCTGTGCCTGTGCCCTGTTTAACTTGTTGGTAAAAATGAAACCTTAGGATACAGCTAAAATGTCTGCAGTCTGGATCCACAACCACAACAGGCTTCAGGATGTTATAAACCCATCATAGGATACATTTATATTACATGTCAAGCTCAGGTCAGCATTCTGGATCTGAACTCTAATTTATTGACACTGCAAAAATTTACAGCCCTAAAACAAGGTTGCAATTCCCTCAATGGCAGGTTTTAAAGTCCTTGGGGCTCCTAAGGTCCAAGGTGACACAGCACATGACGTTCAGGTCTGTTTTGCAGGCTGAAATGAACAACAGCAGTTTGAGAAACTGTCTCTAACCATCTCCCAGCAGCTGGGTTCCCATCAGTTTCACAGAAATGGCCCCATGAGGCAGTAAGGAGTATGAGGGAGGTCTGCAGGGCTGTGCTCAGTTGGCATGAGGACTGTTCACCATTGCCTGTTAACTAGGCCTCACACAGTAGTAACTAGGACATAGGTTTAAGCCCATGTTGCAAATATTGCAGACTGAGAATATAATCTTCTGTAAAGTTTTCTGACTCTTCCATTGGTCTCCAATATATTACACGTATCATCTGGTGGACTGATTGCCACATGATTTCTTAATCAATCTTCCTCTCCACCCAAAAGTGATCTCTACCATCCGTGCCTTATCCCTAATTAGCTCAGGTACTGCATGACTGTCATATCCTGCTCCTATTTCATTACCAAAGTTTCTCTCTCCTACAGTGTCTCTGAACTTCCCCAATAGTAAGGCAAGGGCTGCCTTTATAGAAGCAGATGGCTGGTTTGCATACCAAGTACAACCTTAAGCACTTCTCCAGTGGCTTTAGGACTTTTGAGAGCATTAATATACTTCAGTTTCTATATGTGCAGATACTAAGAAGTCACAAAACCCACTTAAGTTACAGTCAAATGTCTGGAATGTAAATTATCATACTTAATTTTGTTCGAGCTGAGCACATTCACTGCATCTAAACAGTCATGGTCAGCACTTCCGAGATATTGCTGGTTCTTCATATAAAAGGCAGCTTATTTCTCCTTTGTGCATCTCTGTCTTCTGCACACCTCACTGCATTCACAGACTCATGTACTTCCAGAGAGCATAAATGCAGCAACAGTTATACCCCTCTGGGTCCTTTTGGGCCCTAATGATTTTCTAAATAGAACTAGTTTTGTTTTTATTCCCCAAAGACACAGAAGCACCAGGCAACATTTCATCTTAAGCACAGACTCTCACCAAAACATATTCCTAGTGTTATTAATATAGTATTTTTATATGGAGAGAAGTTATCCTCTGGAACCCTGCCAAGGAAATTGCACAAGTAGGTGAGGACCTAGAGACAACTGTTAATCTCAGAGATAGCCATGTGCTTCCATCTCAAGGGTCTTTGTTTAAATTCTTTGCTACAGATTATATACAACTCTGAATGCATTTTTCTTGGAGAGATGAATTTAACCACCTTGAATCTGGGCTTGCAGTCTAACTTTAGGATTGCTGCAGTATAATCTAGCTCCAATTTTTTGAAAAGAAGTTATAGGATTCCATGCTGAAACTAAGAGTAAATTTTCAACCCTTGAAATTAAAATTGCCTGGATTTGAAAAGTTGGCAGATTTCACAGTGAAATCATAAAATCTTTTTCAGGTTTGGTGTCTGCTAAATAAATGTGGGGTAGCAAAAATGAATATGACTTGAGAAAATATTTTCTGAAAACAACAAAA
>NW_008665361.1:9180-13468 GCF_000695815.1 Acanthisitta chloris | reverse complement strand
CTTTCCTTTTTAAGAACATTCTTCTTGTTACAAGTCAATCCTTCTGACCTGTCTTTGTTAACTTCCTCTAGATACAGCTACTCATTACATTCATGATTTTGGTGTAGGTCAACAGAATATAAACACATATACATTTCCAGACCCACCTACAATATGGCATCAAGAACACTGAATGACATGTGATGGCAAAACACACTGCTTGCCATATAATAGGCCTTTCAAACACTTCTACATGCCATTAAATTCATACTGGTCACAGAAGAATTTTGTGACCATGAAAACTTGGTGGGAACTCAGTTGAGTAGTAACAGCTGGAGAGTGATGAGATTCAATGTAACTACACATGCTAGACGTCCTTGGTGCACGTCACAGTTTGAAGGGATGAGTTTTGACTCAAACCTAGTCACCCTGCTGTTAAATGCTGTATAGCCGCTTGGCAGAACAGCAAAGTGCGTGTCCTGTCCAAAACATTCCTCCTGGAAAGAAAGAGTTTGGCACTACAGTGAAAGTCAACCTGGGAATTGCTGATAAAGCAGAGGTGTTTTTCTCCTCCAAACAAAGATGCTAGAGTTAATTTGTTGCGGTTTTGTCTGCACAAGACCTATTATATGGGCTGTAATTTCACGGGATGGAGACTGTGAACTCCCAGGTCACTTGTAAACCGATCACTCCCCAGCCTCTCCTCCTTGCGCTTTTAAGTGTTTTGAGCCTGGTAAATTGAAACCTGAAGAAACACAGAGCTCTGATCTTTGGGACCTCTAGAGCAAACCTGGACTTTTGCTGATTTGCTCTAGGAAGTAACTGCTTACTTACCCCATAATTAACACCACAAAGCTGATCTTTGGAAGATAAAGTATGGGAGGTCAGAGACAGGATCAGGGAGAAGGGTTTCATTAGTGCTGCAGCATTTGCTGCCTGATTTTCTTCTAATTTGCATCAGATCAATCCAGGAATTGTTTCACTGAAGTCAAAGGTGCTAACTATAAAATCTGTCTGGATTAGGGACAGGTCATTGCTATCACATCTAATGGATTTTAATCCATAAACTTGTAGAAACAGCAACTGAAAATGTTTGTTAGCTACATGACTAGTCACACTTTCACTCTTATCTCATAGCAGAGGCTGCCTTATCACTTCCTCACAAGTTCCAATTTACAGCAAGGTTTCAGACACATAATAAGTGTTTGAGTTGTTTGCCTTGCTTTAGCCAAGAATCTAGGTACAGTAGTATTCACGACATCGAATAACACCATGAAACAAGCTTTGCATAAAATAATGCATTTACCAGTTTTTATCTGCATTTTGGTGCTGTGAGTTAAATGCACTTTCTTGTATTTAAATGGGAAGAAAAAAATAAAAGAAAAATCAGAATATAAAAAAAAAGAAAAAAAAGGGGGGAAAGGAAAAAAAAAGGGGGGGAATGAAAAAAAAAGGAAAAAAGAATACAGTAAAAAGGAACAAGGAAAAGTCCCAATTCTCAGCTGGTGGAGACCAGAACAACCCCACATGTCCCTCATTTCCACTTTGGCAGGCTGATTTCAGGTTGATATCTAGTTTACATCAATGAGGATTCAGTCAAAAATATGTGCTATAATAAGTAAAAGAATTGCTTACCATTGCTAAATTAAGACTTTCATGAACAATAACAAGAAGTAAATAGAAAGATAACACATATTTAGCCATTCCTTTCAACATCTAGTTTTAGATTCATATTCCTGCATTCCACATAAATGTAGTTGTGTCACACTTTTATTGCTGACAACCATCTATATCAGAAATAAAGAAGAATTATTTTGAGTTTACAGCAAGGTTTATTTATACTACAGGACCAGGTCCCACCACATTTTAAATTTACTGGATGAATAGTTTTTGTGTGTCCCTCATTTTGCTTCTTTGTCACACACTGTATCCCACATTCAGGCTTTGGCATGTGAGAGTTATGCATCCCAAAGACATTTCCCCCATAAAACTGGCTGTTTACTTTTTGTACAGCAAGATCACAAAGCTACTGTTCTTTGTTTTTAAGAGGGTCAGGGTCCTTAGGTTTATTTTAAAAAGAAAAATGGATTACTGCAGATGAACCAAACTTCAGAACATAAATCAAAACTCAAATAATGGAATGGGCAGCCTCTAATCTCTTATTCACATGTGAATACTGAATATGGATAAGCATCCTGTTAATTTGCCCTCTTGTTTTAATCTTTGTCTCAAATGTGATTCTAATACACAGGAACAGAACAGACATGAGTTTGTGGGGTAATTTTGCTGCCAAAAATAAGCTCTGGCTTGCAAGCAAGAAGGCATTGTATTGCCAGTTATGGACACAATAGTCCCTTTTTATAACTATACCTATGCTAATAAATTAGCTGGTGCCAGGGAATATTCTGGGCACCTCAGCTCAATCAGTTACACGGTTAAACTGTAAGAATGGCCCCTGACATAATTTTGCTAAAATCATCTAACATTACCCAAACAATTTCCTGGCACAGTGCAGAAGTTAATATGGGAGAATGACCACTCAGAACAGGCAGCTTGAAATAGTCCACATTTTGGAAATAAAGAAAATTTCACAATATGTAAATGTCAAGACAATGCCAGCTGCTCCCATGGTGAGAGAACAGGCACAGGCACTGTTTGCTATGTAATATAAACCTAGCCTGTATGACAAAGACACATCAGCATTGGACCACTCTACTTCTGGATGTCTCATCTCAGAGACCCTATCAAGTGAAAGGAAACCGATGAAAGAAAAGATTAGCAGAAATGTCCAGAAGGGTTTTTTCCCCCCCTACTTAATGCTCCACTCTAAAAACATATAAAGTTTTGAGTTCTTAAAAGCACTTAAACATCCAGAATATTTTGTAGCTGACTGGGGGATAATGGTAACACTGGGAGTACTAAGTCCTTGTGCATATATTCCTGACTGAAAATAGTAGTCAATCTGTAGTCATCACATGGCTTCTACATAAATATTCTTCAGGGTGGCATAATTGTTTGAAATACCTTAGCCCAATTCAAGATAACTCCAAGAATTTTCAAACCATGTGCAGACCCTCTCTCTAGGGCATACACTGGCCGAACAGATGAGTGGAGTGCAGAAACCCCTGTGAGGTTCATGTACACTGCATAGGGCAGGGCTGTGCAAAGCACCCAGCAATGTCATGATGGCATTTGTCAGACTGCTAAACCTTGCTTTCAGTTCAGGGATTACTGATAACTTTGCTCTCCAGATATTCCCTGCTCTGTGCTAGTTCTTCTCTGCCATATAGAATTATAGAAAGTTTAGGCTGGAAAAGACCTCCAAGACCATCAGGTTCAACCATTAATCCAGCACCACTGTGTTCACCACTAAACCACATCCCCAAGAGCCACATCTATAAAACTTTTGAAGACTTCCAGGAATGCTGTTTTCCCCACTTCCCTGAGCAGGCTATTCTAATGCCTGCCCAGACTTTCAGTGAAGAAATTTTCTCATAATATCCAACCTAAACCTCCCCTGGTGCAACTTGAGGCCATTTCCTTTCATCCCATCACTTGTTAATATGCCCATACCGCCTGACTCACCAGCAGCAGGTATTTCTAGAGAATCTCTAAGACCATGGTAAGGACTAATCAAAAGTGGTCCTCTCTCCACCCATTTCCCAAACATAAGAGCAGTTCTTCACATCTCCTCTCAGTTGTGTGTCTTTTAGGTCTCCACCCACCTGCTCTGTTGTTCAGCCTCACCAAAAGAAACTGTACCTGTAGACTAATTCTGAGGTCACTCACCTGGAGGCTTACTCCACTGAAGAAGTAAGCTTTGGTTTTGCCAAAGGAAACAAGATGTTTTAACTAATCCTCAACATTATTCAGCTGGACCATTTGTAGCAAATGTAGGTCTGGACCACCTCAGGTAGGCATGAGAAAAAAATGTTTTGCATTTTCCATATAGAAGGCAAGATGTGTCTCATGCAAGGGAAACAAGTATAATATCTGAATAGCACTTTTTTTCCCCATGTAACCCTTCCTCTATACTGCTCAATGTGTAACCTACTAGAAGAAAGTTGATATGCAAATGACCTACGTTTATCTCCCAGAAGCTGACCACCTCAGGTAGGCATGAGAAAAAAATGTTTTGCATTTTCCATATAGAAGGCAAGATGTGTCTCATGCAAGGGAAACAAGTATAATATCTGAATAGCACTTTTTTTCCCCATGTAACCCTTCCTCTATACTGCTCAATGTGTAACCTACTAGAAGAAAGTTGATATGCAAATGACCTACGTTTATCTCCCAGAAGCTGCTCAGA
>NW_008665361.1:2490-9167 GCF_000695815.1 Acanthisitta chloris | reverse complement strand
TTGCTGCCAGTACAGCTCCTAGAGGGAACAAGCAAGGAAGTCTTGTACTCTGCCACAAACTCAACCACAGTCAGTTCATTGTCATTCATCATGAGCTTCTGAACACTTATTAAGCAAAGGACATGAAGCCATGATCAGTAAAGAAGGAATGTAAGAGAATTCAAATTGAGAACTTCAGAAAGAAAATTTCACAACAGCAAGTGCGGTAGAGTATCTTCAATTCATGAGGTTTTGTTGTGTGCTTTGTTGCTGTTTTATTTGGGGTTTTTTTTGGTTTTGTTGTTGTTTTGTTGTTTTGTTGTTGTTGTTGTTGCAGCAGAATACATTAAAAGAAAAAATCATTGGGGCATGATTCTATTTTGAAAATAAGGAGCAGCAGAGAACCTGTCATATTTTTGGAATCCTTGTTTTATGAATAAAATGGGAGCAATATACTGTTGAGGACAGCTGAAGAAGAGGACTGAGTGGGTATGTTACTTGATTGGAACCTTCCTCTTAACAAAACTCTCCACTGTCAAGAGCCTGTCAAGGGAGTTCCTATATTCAAATGGACAGCAAATTAAACACATCACTAACCTCAGGGAACCTAGGAATGCCAAAACAAGGGATATTTTTAGGCTATTTGGCTACTTGGGGGTGGTAAGTGTCTGCTCTCATTAAAATCTTACAACTGTTTCTCCCAAATGTCAAAATTGTAAAGCTGTTGACTGATGTGGCTGAGATAACCTGGGTAATGGTATCCCACTGTTTTAGGTGACAGTGGTCTTACCATGGCAGTGCTAGGGAGCTAATTTAGCTTTAACAGAAATTTGAATTCCTTCCAAGCTGGATTAGGATACCTTCACGATCCAACTCACATCTTGGGTAGCTCCTGAGTTTCAAGAGGAGACTACACACACTGGGTAAAGAAATCCACTGTCCTGGTTTGGAATCCCAGTTTTTGTCCTCACTTCATGAATTTGGGTTTTGCTTCATGAGTTTCAGGTCTGTGAAAAATCCAGGTCAGGATTTCTAGCTGAGTAAAAGCTCATGCTGCATGAATCAGAAGCAGAGAAAAGAAATTAAGAAAAAAAGTGCACAGCCCAAACTGGCAGTTCCAAAACACATCCACCATGGGCAGGAAGCCAACTGCAATGTTAGAAAATACAGAACAGAAGGGTGCAAAACCAGCTCTGTCCTTGTTACAAAAAATAAGGTCAGATGTACACGTGCACATTCATGCATGGAAGGAGGAATTTAATTACTTCCTCAAGTAAAGAACTTTACACTTCTACTTCCAACATCACAATTTTTTCATTGCTTGTATAGGAATGGTATGATAAAAGTATACTCTGGACTCAGTTCCTTCCTACCTCTCTCTCTTGGATGTCCCCTCTGAGTTGATGAGGAAGAACCTTTCAGAAGTTAAGCTGATATTTTTAAGCTCATTTGAATTCTGGGGCATCAAAAAAACTACAGGGATATTATAGACCACGGGAATTGTTGCTTCTGGCCCAACCATTTCCCAAAGGTCAAAGGAGAAATGAAGGTGTCTGGACAGTGAGGAGAAGACAGTAAGCTGAAAAGTCTGTTTAGGTTAGTCGTATAGGAAGATATTTGAGAAAAGACTTCTTAGGAATGGGACATTCACATGGGGTTGAGAGGATGGGCGTGGAAAGAACGTGTGTGCTTGTCCTTTGCTCAACTAACCCAAATGATGTCTGGCAGAGCTAAGCATGCACAGGCCACAGCAGCCAGAGCTGGCACGTTCTCAGGCTTGCCCAAAACATGAACCTGAAAAGTTTCAGATTCAGTTCGGAGTCTCAAAACCACCATGTGTGAGGAGGCACGAAAACACCACAGCTAGACTGCACTTACATAAGACTATTAAATTAATTAGTCTTGCAGCACAGTATGAAATGTAATTCAATCCTGGTGATAGATTGGGAGATTAATCACAATTTACAGCCTTGTAAAGGCAGATACACACACACATACACAAAAAGTATGTAAAAGGAAAGAAAGGAAAAAAAATATTTCAGTACTCAAAGCCTTTAGCTTCCAGTAATTAAATGCATTGATGACATTTTTGAAAGAAAAACTATTTGTCCCTTTTTCTCAGCTTTCCAATTGAACATAAAGCTGGTTTTTGACTGCTTTCATTTCAGAAAAAAAAAAAAAAAAGGAAGAAAAAAAAGCAGGCACTGGGGGGTTTCTTTTTGAAAAGAAAGTTTGGTATCTAGAAATGTTTTTTGCTGGGTTCTTTTTTATAACCAAAATATGTTAATGAAATTGACTTTTCCTTGAAAAAACTTCAACTAAAAAATTCAAAAACCTCTAGTGTTAATCCCGGGCTAATATGGTCTTCTAAATGACACATTAACATTCTTACACAAGTTTATTTTTTGTTTAAATCAGAAAAAATAGCTTGAATTTCCAGAAAGTGAAAGTCCATTACAGTTTTGAGAACCCTCAAAAACCTTTGTGCGGTATTTGAGAAGTGTAAAGGACCATTTGGGGCCCTAAGCCTTTCACATACCATTCAACAGTCATTTCAGTGACAGAATGCCAATATTGTATCACCTGTACATGGTATTTGAAAAACATGTGCATGACTTTAAAAGTGGCTTTGTGTGTGCTACTAATTCTTACAGAAAAGGTGTGGGCCCACATTCCTTTAAATGCTTTTCATTTGTAGAGGGTATCTATAATTTACATTTTTTTGGCTGTTTCAAAATGATGTGCTATTTCTCCATTTTTGTTGAAAATCACATCAATAATAAGAACAGAGGATTTGAATTCTCACAGTTGTTTACTACAGTGACAGAAATCCCCTGAACACAATTATCTTGGATGAGGATTTTCATGTCCCTCACTCGGAGCCTTTCTAACACAATGTGTTTTGCCCTCAGTTGACTGAGAGGGCCCAAGTTTCAGAGAATAGGGCTTCAATGCTTCCTGAAAGTGTGACAGCTTCAAAGTATGTCCAATGAGACCCCAGAACCACCAGTCATTTTGGAAAAATGCTGTTGCTGTTTCTCTGATCCATTGTCTTTTTCAGAGTGGCACAACTGTGTTTGCTGTGTACAATTCCCAACAAACTGATTGATGTGGAAGGCAAGCCAGGAAAATCTCTGCTCCACCCCATTTTGTATGTTCCACGGTCCAAAATGTTCAATAACTGCCCAGATGGGGAATATATTTTTTCCTTTCTGTTCCTGTACATGCTCCTGCTGCAATGTGCATTATTATTGGGTTGCTCACATGCTATTGACTTCATTCTACAACTTGTAACCCTTTCCATAGTCTCCTGCCTACCACATAGCTCTAGAAATGCCACTAGTGAGCTCTTGCCATGAAATGTTCCAGTAAACGGGAACAAAGGGAGCATACGGATCCTTTGATTAAACCTCGTTACACACACATTACCTTATTTTACTGTCCAAATGAAAAAGGCAAGCAGTCAGAATGCTTGTGTGCAGCCCTGTGCTGTAACCACATTTGTATTATGTTCTGCTCTCATTGCAGTATTGTATAACCATCATCGCTTGAGCTTACGTCTTCATTCCTTCTTAGGTTACATGACCAACACTGACATTAGGAACAGGTTTTAAAATATGTCCACATACTGGTAATTTATCACACACACATTACACAAATAAATAAATAATACACACATATATATCAACTTAATTGCTGCACATGTAAGTACCTGATTTCACATAATGAATACTTCAAGGAAGCCTATACCCCAATGCATATTAATTACTCTGTCTGAACCAGAGGCCCCACTTTTCTCCTAAACACACTACATTCAGTGGACTATTGGATTATGCTGCTGCTCATCATTGTGCTGCCTAAACACTTTCTTTGTTAAAACAAAAGAATGAAATCTTCAAAAGAGAGAATTTGGAGGCAGGGGGTAGGGGGGTGGAATTGAGAAAGGCAGGATAGTTTTGGAGCAAGACTCTTAAGAAAATTATCTGTGCAGGTTTTATTTATATTGTTTAATTTATACCTTTTTGGTGTCAAGGGACAAAAGCATTGCAAGTATTATCTCTGGAGAAAAAAAATTATTCTGCCCGGGTATACTTCTGGATAACTTGCATAACTCGGCAACAACTTGCATAACTCGGCAACAACTTGCATAACTTGCATAACTCGGCTAACAGATGATGATTATTTTTTTCTGATAGTGGGTTTATGCCATCACCTAGAGTTGGATTTCTCCTCAGAGGCAAACCCTCCTCCCCCAGCTCAACACACAGAGCACCAGTAACAGCATAGGTACCAACACTTCCTCCCAGGAGGAAATTCCAGCTTATACAGGGCCACCCTCAATTTCAGGGGAATTTTGTGTGATTTAGGACCACTACAAATTTCTGGTCATGATCACAGTAAGTCTGAAGAGGATGCAGCTTTGCAGGCTGGAGTTGCATTAGGTACAACACCTGTGTTTTACCCTGTTAAAACGACACCATTATTCTAAGTCCCAAGTAATTGCTAAACTGTTGCACTTCAGCAAATATCCATGAAAGATATACAAGTCCCCAGAGATGTTCTGGCACTGGAGTGTTAAGTGCAGCATCCTTATATTTTAAGTAGATGATTCTTTCCTACATAAATGTCCCAGCCTGTGGCAAGCACAAAGGTAAGATGACCCTCTGGAGACATTAAGAGGCTTTTTACCTCCTCTGTGCTTTATTCACAGGCAGGCAGCATCCTGGGCATACCTCCCCACTTCAGCCCTGCTTTGCTTATTTGTGTTTATGGTACACAAGGCAGTAGATAAACAAAAAGGAGTTTTAGACACTTTCTGTTCTTAGCTAAACCTTTTAGTTACACATTAAGGAACAGAAGTGTGGTACGACCCTCTGTTTATTTGTGGTTCTTTTAAGTGATGTCCAGAGACCTACATTTCATGGTTGTTTGAAAGTTTATATAACAGTGGGAAGCTGTTAAACAGCAGTTTACCTTCACTTTTTTCTTTTTTTCATCATGTAAAGGATTTGAAATCAACACTCATTCTACCATATTATTTTAGATATTATTCAACATTCTCCAGGTTTTCTTGTCCCACAGAATTTATGTTTCCTGTAAGTAATGATAAGAGCATTGATGTCAACAAATTTAAAATATCTTTAGGAACTATGCACTTTAAAATAGACCTTGAAGCTTTCACAATTAATTGCTGTTCAGACGTTCGAAAAAAAAAAAAAAAAGTGATGAAAAAGGAAAATCTCCATTCTTCATATTTGTCCTATATACAGGACAAAAAGTACTTCCAAAGAGAAATCTTTTCATTTTACTTCCTTGCATTCTGTTCAGTAATACGTAATTCAATCTTTTAAATTAACTGGACGTGTTTTGTTTTTTTTTAAATGTTCACAACGTTCTTGCATGTCTCCAGTTCCTAAAGATTTGTCATGTTCAAACACACTTAGGATCTCTCTAACACTACAATGCATGCAAGAAAGAAGGTTTTCTTTTGTATTCTAAAATCTCCCCTTTTTTCCTTGTATAATTTGACCCTAAGTCTGTCTCCTTGAGAGTCAATGGTACTTTTGCTTTGCTGTAGGATCTGCTTCTCTTACTGCTTTATATAGCTGCAGCTCCTTCCAACACAGAACACTTTTCTCAGCAAAAAAAAAAAAAAGTTAAAAACCCCCCAAATTAAGTAAATACTTTATTTACTAGCCAGGTCTTAATGCAGAGTCATTTTGGGATATTGGATATGTTGTTTTTCTTCAAATCATCTTAAACCTTCAAGCTAAGAAACATAAAACAACTTTAATGTAAATCACTTGGCATATAAATTTGATTTTGACTAAGAAATAACTGTATAAAAACTGCCAAAATTTTAATGCAAAGTATGCATTATCTTGGCTCCTTATATTAGGATGAAAGAAAACCCGCTTTTTAATTATGAATTTAAGTGTTTGGAAAATAATTTTCAGCCTGAAAGACAAGCCAGTTTTGTTGTTTTTAAAATTATTGTCCAGGAATTTTTCTGGGAGAACATAGACGGAATTCATAGTAAAATAAATTTAATGTAATTCCATCATTTTTTTGGAAAGCTCACATGACAGAGTCATATCCCATTAATTCACAGTGATCACTAGAAGGCCAACTGAAAACTACAGAATAATACAAACTAGAGCCAAAAAATTTTAACGGTTCACTACACAAGACCTCACTTATTTTATGTTTTAAAAAAAAGGCATATTGTCTTCTCCATGTTAGCTTTGTGCAACAACTCTAATTTAAATGATCGTATTTTATAAAAACAACTACCTTTTAGGGTTATGAATTCTCACAGTATAAAGTTATGTATTTATATTTTTTCTGGAACACTTCTGGATGCAGATTCAGATTCTGCTACAAGCATGTAAAATATTCTGCACTGCAAGGCAATGACTGAAACAAAATTTCCCTTCTAAAGTTGCTGAAAACTCCAGAGTTCATAAGGACATATTTGTCTTATTATCATTATTAGTATTTGTCAAGCTATATCTTCTATTCTCTAACTCTTCCAAAAAGAAAACCTTGGTGAGTGACAGAGCTGCAAATCCAATCAAATACCATGAAAACTGGCCATAATAAGCTTTGCTATAGTGAAACTTCACTTAGGGTGCAGCAAAATGAAAACCACAGAACACGTTTATGCTTTTCGACTGTGCACACTACATTTACAGAGC
>NW_008665361.1:0-2454 GCF_000695815.1 Acanthisitta chloris | reverse complement strand
AAGAGCCACACTGAACATCTTAATAGGTAAAAAGAATTAAAACAAAGATATCTGAGGATGCTCACCAGTACAGCTCTCAGCAGAGAGTAAGCAGAGGGACTAACTCTAACTTTTGAACATTTAACCTAAGTTCATCTCACAGTTAAAAGACAGATGTGGTGTGAAAGCTCTAATTCACAGTTAATAACTTCCCCCTCCTCAAACATATACAAGAGGAAAAAGAAAAGGGGGAAAAAGAAGAGATTAAAAAGATATAAAGCCCTGTTTAGGCCAACAAGTTGTTAAACTTCTTGAGCAAGGACAATTTCCTAAGTACAATCATTTCCTCCAACAAGGTAACTCATGTAAACACCATCAGGGTCATATTGTTTGTTCTGTGCTGCCAGATGGGGGATATAAACCATGCAGAAACAATTTCAGATTTCCACTCTGATTAGTTCATCTTGAATATTTTCACAGTGTGAATCTGGAAGTCAGAAGTTTACATAATGGTTATAAATTAGGGAGAAATCCCGCTGCCAAGAAAGTCACACTCAAGCAAACAAACTGTCTCCTTCCTAACATGTTTTAGGTGTTGCTTATCAAACACATTCTCAGCTGTAGGTGGAAAAAGACCTTCAACTCCTCGTCGGTTTTTGGATTGCTGTTTTCCCACCGTGGGCTGTTGGGTCACAGGGGGGATTTACCCGCACCGTCCCCATCCCGCGCCCGGTTCTCGGCCAGGCGAGCTGAGCCTTGCGGCAGCCTGCAGCTCCCCCCGGGGGCCGGCCGAGAGCCCGCAGCCTCCCCAAACCCTCCAGGAGCCGCAGCCAGCGGCCAGAGAGAAACCGAGCAAAAAAAAACCCCCTACGAGGCCTCAGGTCCTTCACACCGAAGACCTCTACTACCAGGCAGCCTAAGGGGCTTATATGTCCTGCACCCCTGAACTCCTCGCATCCACATTCCATCCTCCTGAGCTTCTTGAGAGCATGGCTTTGGCTGGTTTTTACAGTCATCCCAAAATATACATCTTAAAAACAGTATTATTTTACAAAATCTCAACATAATGCCAGTTCTTATTAGAAGCAATGGTTGCTGTGGTTGAAAAGAAAATAAAAATCACAGTGTGGCTGCAGAATAGATAACAAATACCTGAGTAAGGTTTACACAAATGCAGCTCTCAAGGCACAGGCAGATGAAGCAGGCAAAAGGTAAAGTTTACACATTCTTTCCAATTGGCTTGGCTCAGTCTTAAAGCCAGCAAAGCACTTGCTTTTATTCAGAAATCCATTTAAAATTCATCATGTGCCAGTTATACAATTGAAATTTCTGGTTATGAGAAGTACAGTGGTAAATTCTGCTCTCTGATACATGCACAAGTTCATCTCCCCTTTAGGATCATCAGGGTTAATGTACATACATGTTAGGGCAGAGTTTAATATTATCTCCGTGGAGCAGCGAATGATGTTAGGTCAAACAAGCCGCTCTCATTTAAAGCTAAGCATACTTAAGGAGAAATGTCAGAGTTCAATTCCGCTGGCTCATGATGTAAATCAGGAATCACCCAAGCCAGACACCTATCCTGATCTTATACTCAATTTGCGTTAGGATTACTCCACTGAAATAAATCAGTTCTTTACCAGGAATCCATCCTACTGACACATGAGCAGTTCATAAACTTTACTCAGGAAATTATACACATGAGCAGTTCATAAACTTTACTCTATGCAGGTAACTCTACGCTATGCAGGTAAGTAAATTTATTTGTGTGGTTTAACTACTTGCTAAAGTTACTTTTTTATTGCTGCTGCTGAAGTATTTTCAGCTGAAAAAGATTTCTCTTTTTAAAACAAAGTTTTGCAGGAGATACCTGATTTTCTTTTCTTATTTTCTCTTTTCTTTTCTTTTCCTTTTTTCTTTTCTTTTTTCATTTTTCTTTTCTTTTTTCTTTTCTTCTTTTCTTTTCCCTTTTCTGTTTTCATTTCACTTATTCTTTTTCTTTCCCCCTCTTCATTTTCTTTTCCCTATTTCTTCTCGTCTGTCCTTCCTTTCTCCTCCTTGGCACACATGTAAGGACCATATGAATAAAAAACTCCTCTAGCATGTCTTTCAAAATTTTCTAACTAAATAGCAGGTTTTGACATTTTAATGAAATCACTGCAGGTTTGGGGGTGATTTTTTTTTGTTCGTTTGCTTGTTTTGTTATTGTGGAGGTGTGTTTTGTAGCTGTGTGAGGGGATTTTTTGCTGTTGTTTTTATTTTGAAGGAAGAGGCATGCTTCCCAGTTAATTAATTTACCTACAGGAACAAAGACAAGCTTTCCAGGAGGCAGAAGAGCAGCTGGAGCTCTGGAGCAGAGAGGACAGAATCCCATCCCCGTTCAGCTGTGCCATAGCCGATTGCGTTTCGCCAGACCTGTGCTAATACCGGAGTTATCCCGCAAGCTAAAGCACTTTGAATACTAAAAGCACACAT
>NW_008665360.1:0-831 GCF_000695815.1 Acanthisitta chloris | reverse complement strand
CCTCAGCTGGGGGGTCGGGACCCCCCTGTGCCCTCACCCCTCGGTGCCACCTCGGGTGGGTCCCCTTGCCATGGGGGTCCTGGGCCCTGTCCGGCCCTGGCACTGGGTGCTGTGCCTTTGGGGTGCTGCTCTTTGGGGGTCTCACGTCTGGCTGGAGGGTCCTGCCCCCCAAAAAGCAGCTCCCAGCCCAGGCTGCTTTGTTTTCCAGAGGCGAAGTGCGGATCACGGGGGACGGGGGGAATGTAAACTCTCCACCCAGGAATGCAGGAGCTGGGAGAGGAGTTTTTTTTGAAAGGCTTCGATGTGCTGGCTCTGGCAGACAGATCTGGGATCTGGGATCGAGGGCTGCTCCCGGGCTCTGGGGGCTCCAGGGGTGCTGAGCACCCACGGGCACTGTGGGACCCCTGGAGTCCCTGTCCCAGCCCCACAGCTCCCACCCTGCAGCTGGGACTGCAAGAACTGGGCCAGATCCTGTGCCATGTGGCCCTTTCCAAGGAATTTCTTGAGGGGAGCTGGAGATTTTTGGCTCTCAGGCCGTTTGCAGCCGGAGCAAGAGGAACTGGAGCAGAGTGTGGCCCCTGTGCCCCCAGGGATGGACACTCTGGATCAACTAAGGTCAGGGACAGGTCACCCCATGGAGGATCTCCCTGGGGATGATGGGTCACCCTGGCTCCAATAACCTGGGGATGGGTCCAGGCCACCCAAGGGAAGGCCACCCAAGGGACGGGGGACCCCAGGTTTGGGTCACCCCGGGGATGGGTCACCCCAGGGACCAGTAACCCCAGGGCTCAGCCTGTGGATGTGTCACCCTAAGGAACTTGGTCTATCCCT
>NW_008665359.1:79496-92836 GCF_000695815.1 Acanthisitta chloris | reverse complement strand
GCGGGCTGCAGCCCGCCCCACGCGCGAGCGCTCGGCCCGAGGCTGGCCTCGGTCCTGCAAAAGCGAGCAATCGCCCAGAAAAAGTCCCGGGGTCCCCGTCCCCGACCACCTCCATCCTTGGGAGGAGGCAAGAGGATGCTA
Source organism: Acanthisitta chloris (assembly GCF_000695815.1). NCBI lineage: Eukaryota > Metazoa > Chordata > Aves > Passeriformes > Acanthisittidae > Acanthisitta > Acanthisitta chloris. The sequence continues at coordinate 92,695 of NW_008665359.1, read as the reverse complement.
AGTCGGCCTGTTCCTACTGAGGCACCGCAAAGAGAAAAAACAGTGAGCTCCGCAAAAGTCCAGAACATGTCTGGAGGTATCAGGACAGGAATTGTATTGTGGATTCAGACCAGCCATATGAAGCTTCTCTTGACAAAGTAGAATTCAAAAGCTTGTAACCACTCATTTCTGTGCCAGGCAAGAATAGGCATCAGATTACATACTTTTTGTTGTATTTTCATCAGTCTTCTAGCCTGAAATTTTTATGCAAGCTGATCAGGATGTTTCATTTGCTTAGTATAATTTGTTACATTGAGGTAATGGCAGGATTGACCAGCTTCCAGTATTCACAGGACTGCTGTACCAGCTTGTAAAGGTTTTCTGTATTTTCATTTTCAGAAACTGAGAGGCTGAGGTTAAAATTCATCAGAATCCAGCTGGCTTCAGACCGGCTCTATAGATGCTTCCAAATTTCATGGGCCCAAGAGAAACAATGCCATCAAGTAACACACTGCTTATTCTTGTACTCAGTTACAATTTCCTTAAAGACTTTGGAGCTAACTGCAGGATGCTTATATATACTTGTGCATTGTGATATGCAAAAATTGTTATGCTTTATATTGGTTGATCTCTATGACTATTTTCCTTGCAATGCTGGGAAGTGGACTTCTGCACCCACATGTTGGACACTAAACTTCTTTCTAGCAAAACTCTGTGAGGTAAAATGCCACTGTGCAGCTGGATACACAGACTAGATGCAAGGTTTTTTTCAGTATTTATGCACCAAGGTGACAACACCTGTCATTTTTGGTACAGAAGAATGAGCTCTACTTACAGACTGGCCATGCAAAAGTTTGAAGCAACAGGAAGGAAACAAAAAATTAGAAGAACTTGCTGGAACCTATACATCAGATCTGGATTTTTTTAATACTCGCATCACTTTTGTCTTGCTGCATCTTTCTTTCATCTCTTTAGACCACTGAAGGCCAAGATGTAGACTCTATACCATCAAAGCACAACTTCAGTATACCAAGCCATTTATTCTGTGTACAGGCACAAGTGCTATTTCATTATAAAACTGGAGAAAAGGTTTACTATTACAGCCATTAATGGTTGCACACAGGAAACTGAAAAATTGGAATGAAAATATCTATGGGGTTCCCATCAACTGTTGGAAATCACCATAGCTGCCCCTTTCCCTCACCACTGGACATCTGCTGGGCTTCAACAGACTATAGCTCAAATATCACCTTCTATCTTCCATTTTGAGTATTCATCATACATTTAGAAAGTACTTGATCATATTTGGTCTTTGTCAGATTGAAGGCCTTATATTATAATGCAAGTTTTAGATTCAATAAAATAAATGCTAACATGAAAAGAGATAGGCTTCATTGAAACTGATTTTTCTTGTTATCAATTAATTTATCTATGAGTGAATAAACCTTTTGCACTCTGTGATTTTGCTCTTTGTATTTGGTTTATGGCTATATGATATATGACCACATAAAAGTGTTAGAACTTTGACAAATGATATTTTGACTTATCCACTAATTTTATGCATATAATTAAACATAATTGCCGGATGTCTTTTCTTAATCAGCTTGGGAGAGACCCATTTATCATTCTTTTGGGTTTTTTTCTTGAATGGTTTAAACCTCAGACACCAGGGATTTGACTGCCACCATTAACTGCCACTCCTAAAACTAAAACTGTCCTCCCTTTCCAAAGGCACATGCAGACAGGGAATAAATTGCAACCAAAAAATACACTTGAAAGAAATTAGGAAGAGATCACCAGGTACACAGAAAATATGGCACTAAGAAAATCCTAGAAAGGAAGATTTTATCCTAAACTTTGGAGACACCAGGGATTTGACTGCCACCATTAACTGCCACTCCTAAAACTAAAACTGTCCTCCCTTTCCAAAGGCACATGCAGACAGGGAATAAATTGCAACCAAAAAATACACTTGAAAGAAATTAGGAAGAGATCACCAGGTACACAGAAAATATGGCACTAAGAAAATCCTAGAAAGGAAGATTTTATCCTAAACTTTGGTTAAAAAAAAAAGTGTGATTTTTTTTACAAGAGTACCTTCTTCTGTTTGAGTCTTCCTGGGTTTGAGGAAAGTGATTTCCAGCAGTCACTGTAAATAAACAAGGGCCTGAATGAAAGATGTTTTACTTCATCATCAATTTGTTTTCCTAATAGAAGGAATACACAAGGTCCACAAGTGTGGATAATTGGGTTTAGAAAGAGTGACACTACCAAGTAAGATAGACAGAGATAAAGACTCTAATATGTATAAAGCATATTAAGAAAATCTGCTAAATTATAAGAGCTGAGCTTTTAGTTGAAAACAGAAGGACGAATCAAAATTCAGGCTATTTTTCTGTTGATTTTAAGTGCCTTTAGTTAATACACCTACTGGTTTGCTGCTTGACGTATCACAGCACTGCATTGACCAAAAATAACTATTAAAATGTCTGATTCACTACAGGTCTTGGATGCCACGTTTTTTTCTTTTTCCTCCAAAGGATTAGACCCACAAAAACAGTGTTTAGTTGTTACCTGGTCCTATAGGCAAGTAATAATCATGGGACCATTTTATTTTCCAGAAAGACCTGCTGTACATGTGACATTCAACCGCTGGAGATGCACATTACTGTGTATATCACAAACCTGCTGTCGGGCACATAAACTCTAATGGTTCCAAAATCAGGCACCCATCTGTCTATCTGTACTAACAATGTGGCAAATTGCTTCAGACTCCCACAAGAATGACCAAGCAGGAGCCTTTTCAGGAGATGTGTCTGTATGGTGGGAGATCAGTTTTCAAATTTAATATTTTCCTGATCTGAAGCAGGTTTCTGAATACTCCTTTGCTGAAATCTAATATGCCTCACCATGTGGTCTCAATTGATTTTGCTTTTGGTGTCTCTTGTTTAATCTATTCTTTTTTTTCTTTTTTTATTTTGCTTTTTGGATTTGCAATTAAACATACATAGAGCTAGAGAAGGTAAATCTGTCCATCTGAAGCTGATGACAAAAATGGATGAACTCTGCTCAAAGCATTGTTTTAAGCTTTTCCCCAAACTGTCCCTGCAATTTTTTAGTATTCTGGTGAGGTTAAAAAAACTGACACAAAAGGCTTCTGCCAAGGGCAACAAATGAAGTAAAGAGAAGATGGGTGTTGGTATTTGTGTTATTCTGGGTGTGGTTACAATAATGTGCAACTTTATTCCAATGTTGCAAGATCTTTTGAGAGATGGATTCCTTCAGCTGAAAATGTCTAGGCTGTGTCCACTGCTGAGGACCTAGTAAACTTTTATTATTGAGGAGCACAGCCGTATTAGTAATTCAGAGACAGAACTCAGCAAGGAAAAGCAATGGGGCATAGCTTTCCTATGCCTAGATTTACCAGAGTGACAAAAATGCATTAAGATCCCATACAATCTATCAGAAATCATACAAGTGCCTGGACACATTGCAGATACCAGGTAGCATTTCCTTTTATCAACAGTCATCACTGTGCATCCTCTAGCAGAGTTTGTGAAACATGCTCTTCATTCAAGCGTTAGACATTGTAGCATGATATAGAAAATTTTGTATCCAGTACTTTTGGTATTATACCAATAGAATTCACAAAGATCAGATTTTCCCATCAGTCTCTCAGAAACATATTTAAAAGAATGGCACAGTACAGATACTTGTAGCACTCCACAGTTCCTGGCCTCGGGGAAAAGGAACCATACCTACTATGATGTATTTTCCATCACTACAAAGAAGAGCAAGGTTGGCAGAAGTCTTTTCCTGCACCATCCTCACCAGATATTTCACCGAAGTCACTGCAAAAGTAATCATAGAGGTCTGTAAAAATAAACGGTTGTATAAACTGATTTATAAAGATACATGAAATCTATGAAATAAAGTCATGCAATGATTCCTAGAGCAGTTAGTTGAATGTAATTTTTTATACTTATATATTAATAGATGGCATTAAGGTTTTGCTTTTATATTACTAGTTGAAAAAGTTTCCTTTTAAAATTTTAATACGATGATTGCATGAGGACAGAACTATAATTTTCTATCATTTTATTACTTTGAAAAAGGCATTCTTGGTTGGAAGCAATCATTTCTAATAAGGGGAGCTTCTATTCTGCTTCTAATTGAGATTAAGAGCAGTTAATTTTTTTAGTTTATTTTTGTCCAAGATCAACAATGAACAAAAGTTATCGTCAATTAACATTCTGCAGCTAGTATGAATTCTAATAAAGATTTTAACCAATGGAGAAATGTCAGAGCTGCAGGCCACTGGGGAGCTGGGGTGAATGGAAGGCAGGTTATCATTGAAAAGAAAAATGTCATGATTTAAATTACTTTGAAGATACATTTTAAAAGAAAGATACAGGATATTGTTCTGATCCCTGAACTGCAGTTTATTATAAAACTTGTTAATTTGCTTCCCTTGCCTCTTAAGTATATAATGATCAAAAATTATTTTGTTTACCAAACAAAAAGCTCCTGAAATGAAGAAAAATTGGACTCTCTCAGAAAAAGTCTCTGATATTAGATATTAGCACACAGAATCGTTGTTTCAATATGGCTTTCATAAAACACAACAAAAGACAAATACAAGAATCGTTTCAATATGGCTGTTCATAAAACACAACAAAAGACAAATACATGATGCCTTTTCTTTTACACAGTATGACAAAAGATAATCAGTCAGCATCTGAAGGAATAGGTTTCCATTTCCACCCCTCTCTAAAAGGATTTGAGCCTGATTGCCCTTGATTAATTCCCCCAACCTGTACACTACAGTGAAACAGAACAACGTTCTTTCTTGTCACTTCTGTTTCATAAAATAATCAAGTATACTCGGAGCCACAAAGATGTGCAGTAATACTTTTGTAACCCAGTCATGAGAGAAATCCTGCTAAAATTAAATCACACTGAAAACTAATATTTGCATGTAACGTATTTGAAGTAAAGTGCTAATTGTGGCAGGTATATGGTACCATATATATTCTTGTCGATTTAGCCTCCTGTTTGTACTCACTTTCAAGCTCACAACCATAAGGGTTTTTTTGTTTGGGGGAGTAGGGGACTTATAAGCAGGCTGGTTTTTCTGTCTAAACAGATATACACAGACAGCTCCAACAAATTGAAGCCTTAAGCACAGAAACACTGTGTTCTAACTCCCTTTGCTGCTGATAGATTTGGAATACAACCGAGAACTTTGTTGGTGGTTATTGTCTCCAGCTATTTGTCCCATAAAATTAACTGAATTAAATGTTGCTCTGTGTACAGCATTGCTGCAGAGATAGGACTGGAACATTTTGCCCAAAGGCAACTTTTACTCCAAGAGAGGTGGATTTTGTCATGACAAGTTTTGAACAAAACCTAATACTAAATATAATATTTATTCTTTTATATTTATATGAAACATGGATGAAAATTTAGTTATAAATTTATATGTATGACTCCCTTGAGCTGCATGTGTGAGTGGGCAAACTGAAGTTTGAATCCCTTACTGCCAGTTAGAACAAAGCATTTAACATTGCTGTGGCATAACAGTTTAGCAGTTTAATTGTCATGATCCAGCCCTGTCCAGTTTGACCCTCTGAGATTCATTAATTCCTTGTTTACTGTCTGGAAAAGAAATAGCTTGTTTTAGCCATATCCGCCTTTCTAAAGTGAGGTAGAAATATCACTAATTTTTCAATATCACTGCTAAAAGTAGCATCTTTATCAATGCATGAATTACAGAAAGGAGTCAAAATAAAAAGGGAGAAAAATGTTTGAAAATGAGAATTTATAGAGAGGTATGTCCCCAGACCAAGATTTTTTGGAAGGAAAATGCTCAAAGTTGTTTTTTAGGGGTTTTTTTTGTTGCTTGGTTTGGGGATTTTTGTCCCCCCAAGAAGTAAATTCCTTCTCCCCAGACATCCTGATTTCTTGTCTGAGTTGGCTGGCACAGAAACAGTATCACAGACATGTTATGAAGTGTAGGCTGTTAGAAGCATTTTTCAATTATTTTTTTCTCTGAACATCTAAATTTTAGCATAGTAAATCTTTGTACAGGAAGAATAAATGAAGGACATAAGGAGTGTCCTGCTGTGTCAGACCAGTGGTCCATTTAGCCCAGTGCCCTGTGTCCAATGGGAGCCACAGAGGAGGCTGCACAGGTGGACCAGGCACTTTCTGCTCTCTGCCTTGCAGACTGAGGTGCAGCCCAGCAGAGGCCAGTCAAGGCAGAAGGACAGGCCCTGCCACACTGCCTGTGTTCACAGCAGCACAGAAGTGGAAATCCCTTCTGTTTTACTGGGGCTTAACAAGGGAATCAAACATTTATCATCTGAACTGCTGCAAACACTGTTGCTCTTGCCAGGAATGATATCTCCTGCTACACCTAGACTCCTCAGTTTATCCCTGCTTGAAAGGGAAGTGACAGAGAAAAGTCCGTCCTGTTAGCTTCTGTCCTGTTCCCCTTCTTGCTTCACCTTTCTCTTTTGTTCGTCCTGAGTATCTAGATAAATTTTGTTTGTTTGTTTGGGGGGCGATATTTGAAACAATTTTTTACCCTCACTGATTGTGTTGTCTTGCCCCAACCTGAGATCCAGACATTGAGGAGAGCATGGTGCTTTCCGCTGCAGTGATAATTCTTCAAGATGCAGAAGAAAATGGTCTTTATATTGAGAAATAACACCCTGACAGCAGTGCAGCTCTAAGAAACACAGTTTTACCTTGGAATAGGTTCTTCCATGTTTGTGTCCCTCTCTTGGCTTCAGCTTCTACTTCCCACATCAGCCCAGATCTTAAAAGCTATGTGCCATGGTGAGAATGGGAGGCGGAGGAGAAGAGGAAGCTTGCTTAGGCCAAGCTTTTTATGACTGGAAGAGAGCAACAAACTAGGCTGGCAGTAACACCAGTGGAGTATCATCATCTGAGAAACATGTTCAGGTGCCAATACAGAATCATCTGCATCAGCACCTATAACTTCTCACACCATCCATGCCACCCTAGTAGGCGGCTCTTTGGCAGCAATCTTTCTCTTAGAGATCTCATACATCCAGCACTTCTGCCTAGGTATAGATGTTCATTATCAGGTAACACAGTGAAATGCAGAACAATTTACAAGCCTCAGGCCTTGCTGGATCTGAATCACCTGTCTTTTTAATATGGGCAAAATCAAACAAAGGCATCATGATTCCACTGTAGGGAAGGGAAAGAATTGGTGGTTTTAAGGGACTTGGGTAGCAGAAGCCTCCAGCAGCACTGGAAGCCAAAGGAACAAGGAAAGTATTAGAGATCATGCCTGTGCTACAGCTGGTATATCTAGAGCAAAGGACAGTTTTACATAACACATAATAGCTTCTTGAACAGCTAATCCACTTTTTTTTTGTTTTCTTCTCAACAATTTTGGGGAAAGAATTGGTGGTTTTAAGGGACTTGGGTAGCAGAAGCCTCCAGCAGCACTGGAAGCCAAAGGAACAAGGAAAGTATTAGAGATCATGCCTGTGCTACAGCTGGTATATCTAGAGCAAAGGACAGTTTTACATAACACATAATAGCTTCTTGAACAGCTAATCCACTTTTTTTTTGTTTTCTTCTCAACAATTTTGAACTAGAATAGGTATATAGGTATGTATGTATTATTTAGCTATTACTGCAAGTCTGAGTTTGTGCTGGAAGTCCTTTAGTATCTCAAGATATCTCATGATATCTCAAGGCCTGCTTAAAGGTCAGGTGAAATTATTTTTATCCACATTCTGATAGTACAGATGAAACATTCTGAAGCAGCATGATTCAAGGATTAGTAAGAATATTTAATTCTGATTTTATGCTGGCATGAATAAGCATGCTAATTTTTATAGGTTGTTAGCAATTCTTTTTTCTTATATATAAGGCACTCATACCCTGCTATACAAAACAAGGTCTTTATAAATTATACCACTATGGGCAGTTTTAGTCAACTTATTAAGGATTAATTTATGTCATCCTACGTATCACTTCAGTTTTCAATACCAACTCATTCTAGATGGCAAAAATCAACACAATGTTTAGAACGAAGAGCTTAATATTATTATTTTTTGTTATTATTGTATTTCCTGAAAATTTCAAGTGTAATTAAATATATGAATCCACAAGCATGCGAAAGGAAGGAATGGTTTAAAAATTGATTCATAAAGGAAGTTCTGATTAGAATTACAAAGGATAATGAAAGCAATGAACTTTGTCAGTTGGAATATGGCTCTTTCATAAGTAGATTTTTGAAGAAGGTAGTCATTAGCATATTTCTGTATTTTGCCTGGGAGCACTTCAGCCAGACTTATTCAAGTTTCATTAATATTTCAAAATTTGTGGCAAAAAATGTAACTTTAATTAAAGGGTTGGATTATTTGAAAATTAAAATACCGCCTTTAGCTGTACTAAAAGAGCACTCAGAAAAGACCTTGTGAGAATCTTATTTCTCCTTAAATCCCACAAGATGAAATCAATTTCTATTTTAATTAATAGCTTATTTGCCAGTCATTTACAATTCAGTGCGTAGCCTTGACTGTTAGCACCTCTAAATACTCATTCCTCATGCTGGGTAAATTATTTTCCATGGTGCAGTATCTTTTTTGAGGCAATGATGGCTTTGGGAATTGAACTATCTGGCACATTGGGTTGTATCAAGGAGAGACGGATATGATCATAGAAGAGTAAGACCATTGCAAAGATACTGTGTTGTGATGGGCTGCCACCCTCACCAGGAACAGCAGATTCCAGCACTCCACATGCAGGGAAGGTGGTGCAGCAAGAACTGTTCTTCCCTCATTTCTTCTTTAAACTAAACAGTGTTAATTGTTGATTGAATGAAATTAGCCATTTCTCCTCTCTCCTTCCTTCTCTCCCAGTCTCACACTTCCCACTTCTCACTCACTCTCCCCCCTGCTGCTGCTGTGTCCTTCCACCAACAGGCAACCAGATCCTGTTCTCTCTCTCCCACAAGATACAGCTCTTTATTTTCTGCCTCTTCAACTTTGTAACTGCATTTATTTACTTGCCTCATATCAAGACCTCTGCGTACTCCTCAGGAGCAATGTCTTTACAATTCCTTAGCTTCCTACCCCACCTCTCAGAACAACTGTGCACTTATTTCCAAGTAGATGTATGATTTATTTACCATTCTTTTGCTTGCATGTCAAGGGATATGCATTGAAAATTCCTACATTTGGCAGTGGTATGGGCATGGATATGGGTATGGTGGCTGAAAAGTATAAAGGGATGTTTATTAGAGAACTGATTTTTCCTAGGAATCTCCCATTTCTTCAGTCTTCCTTACTCTGCTGTTCTGCATCCAGTAATCTCGACTCCCTCTTTCTTCTGACCCACTGTTAAAATAGAGCACCACTGCCAAGAACTGGGGAATATGCTGCAATCCACAGTTGCTGCAGTGGATGACAAACCCACACAGCTACGGCTACAGCTACAGGAGGGTATGTGAGTATTTGAGCTGCTGCTTTAAAGGAGTGCAGGTTATACACATCAAAACACTGACCTGTTTATGTTATAAAGCATAACTAGTTGCTTACAGAATGTGGGGCCCCAGAAAAGGAAGTTCAAGCAAGCAATATAGTATATGCTTTGCAAAGAAGCTTTCAGATTTGCAAAGTCTATTGGCACTTTCTAAAACAGCGTCGCCAACGTCAGCCGGGTAGGTGCCATTGCAAACACCACTAGGGTAAATGCTGAAAGGTCAGCTCCCCTTTTGTGCCAGTTGTGTGTGCCTGTTCTTCAGCCTTTTCGCTCTAAACAGACCGATATCTGTATGTGGGCAAATATTAAAACATACATTCTTACACTGGTGCCAGTGTCTGTTTTTCTTAAAGAAGTAGTATTTATATGTGCAAACAAGACAGTTACAGAGGGTATGGACTGCAATATTTACACACCACAGTTCCTTCTTGCCTTGAAAATAAGGGGGAAAGGCACAGGTCTTTCCTGATGTGGAGGAGAGCTTTGGGATCTTGGCATCTTTGTGGTAGTACATGACCAATCTGAGTAAAAACTTTGTGAGCCCTATGGGCTTTTGCAACTGATCCTCCTGAGGATGCTATAAAATTCACTGCAGCCAAGTGGAAGCAACAACGTTTACTCAAAGTTTGCTTCCTTTGGAAAAGAAATTTGATGTGGATTCATTTTAATTAGTTTGTACTATTTGAGAGAGGAGGTGTGAAATGTTCAAACTGCAGCAGCGCTGCTGGAATCAGAGTCTGGATCTTGCAGTAGCAGTTAGAAGGTTTCCTCACATCATCCTTTTGGCACACATCAAATAGGGTGCCAAGGTGTCTGTGACTGGCATGGAATGGTTGTGCAACTGACATGTATATCTGGTAAGGTCAGGGAGCTGGACACTTGTGCTACATGGGAAAGGCATCAGTCTGCTGGTGTTATCACTGATAAACTAGATTTGCAACTTCCCTACATGTGAGTATGTGCCTAGAAAGGAGAGAGTTTTATTCCTTCATTTCCTCTGTGTAAATCATATTGATTCAGTAATGGAGGAAAAAAAGGATAATCTGTATATCCTTTGCAGTTAGCAAATCAAAATACTGCTGTGTTTGTGTCAGGCTTGTAACGGAATAGCACAATATTTCTGGTCTCTGCTCTGTCATTAGGAAAGTCAAGTTTTAATATTTGAGAGGTTGTAATATATTCTGCAATAAGTGTACAACAGTTTGTTTTGGTTTTGTGTTTTTTTTAGTCTCACCATAGTGCTTTGAAAAATAGTAAAATGGTAAAATACTGCCACTTATGTGCAAAGTTGTCAGGGTGTATATTAGAGAGGTTTTATTAAAAGGTGCTTATGCCTCGGATAAATACTTCTCAGAAAATTTTCAGAAGTTGAAAGTTTTTTTGGAAGATGGTGAGAACTGTTCCTTCTGATTTTGGTAGAAACTTGTGGATGGCATTTTTTATGTATTGCAGCATTTTTCTCTTAAGTATTTAATTTTACATGGATTCACACAGAGTTGCTACATATGAATGATAGCATATCACATACTCAGAATAATACTATCATAATAAAAAGCCATACAGCATTTATGCAGTGACCCACCTGACACTGGGCTAATTTTAACTCTACGTGCATTCTCTCCTCAGCCAGGTTTCTCTTCACAATCACTTCCTGACATCAGGACCACCCACTCACTGACATATGATAAGGTTTTGAAAAATGACCTGTCAGCAAGACTCACATCTATACTTAACTAATCATGATAAAAATAACTGAAATTTCTAAGGTTCCCAAAATACACATAAGAAAAAGTGCTCTGACGGAGCTATAAAATGCATTATTTCCAGATGTATAATAAATAGCATGTTTCTTTGAAAAATGCTAGGACAGCAGTTTCTTCCAACATTTAAGATGGTTTAAGGGACAAAGGCTCATAAAGCAAACAGTGCTAAGTGCAGAAAAGATGTTTTGGTATTGGTAATGTCTATGGGGTCTGCTATAAGGAAACTAAAGGTCGAAGTTCTAATTTTAAAGCCTTTTTTTTTGCAAGAAGCTGTAATTATAATGTATATATTTCCATGTGTAGAAGAGTGATTTAAATTATCCAAGCAAAAACGTTTCTGTTATATTTCGCAATTTCCATAACCAACTGCTTATCCAACTTTCCTACCTTGCCAGGCTACTGCCCTCAGTGCGGTGCCTGTCAGTTCTTAGAGGTACATCCATGTCTACTCCCTGCCTTCCCATATATATGAGTTGCTACTTCCAAATCTGTTTGTGAAGCCTTTATGCTTTCTTGAACTGTAGATATTATTCAAACCAGGTTTTGGACCTCTGGTGTTTCAAGCTTTTCTCTAATCTCGTGGTATGTTTGGTAACACAAGCCAAGGCAAGCTGCACACTGTTTTCTGCTTCTGCAACTGCATCTCCTGTCCCAGTGGAAAGTATCCACTAGTCCTGGAGAACCCTGGAAGAGGCCAGCTGTCAGTTCAGATGTTGTGAACAACCATCTATTATTGATAGAGCCTACAATAAGCCTATACAGGACAGATACATTTTGAAGCATTTCCAGAAGTCTTGTATAAATCACTCATGAACAGTTACATACCATCTACTGAATACAAAGAATCCACTAAGTTTTACTGGAATGTATTGATTTTTTTGTGATTCTGTGCAGCATTCAATACTATATACTTTGTGCACTTACAACCATCTTTTATCACATTCCATACTTTTCTCCAGTTTTAAAATATTTCCCAATAGTTGCTGACCACAATATTGTTTCAGCCATTTGGTGCCTGCCAGAATGAATTTTCTCAGTCTCTTTCATTTCAGTTTTCTTTTACAAGCCTGAATTCCTCTTCCCTGTTGCCTTACTTACGCTCATCGTCTTTTTCATTTCATTTCTGGAACAGGGCAGGCATTTCTTTCATTGTTTCTCTTCCTTCAATTCCTCAGCAGTTGTTTTCACTTTCCTTGCCTTTATTTTATAATATTCTCTCAATTGTCTTTCCCTTCTACTCCACCAGCCTGACATGGTAGTTCGGGCTACACCATCGAGTGAGACCCAGGCAAACATGTCTTCTCCAGCTGTAAATGCCAACTATAGCAAAGGCAGAAGACAGCTGCATCCTGTTACACAGATGAGATTTTCACAAAAAAAGTTTGATTGTTAAATGGCAAATGCCTGTATTTTCTTGTTATTAATGTCTGTTTTTATCTTTACCCTTCAAGATGCAGTACAATATCTATTTAATATCACTGCTACAAAAGTTAATAGAACAGAATAGCATGTAGGGAGGGTATGGAGCTTCCGACAGATAATACTGTGTCTCTTAAGTGCAATCACTTTCTGATGTGATGCCAGTTCTCTTTGTATCCTTGACTGAGACCTCATGGGATGATGACTGGGGGTAAAATTAGAGAAAAGTGGGAAGTTATATTCACTTTCTAACAGAAATTGTAACAGTATGGAAATTATAGGGTGTAATGCAGTCACTACTCCCTGGATAGAACATGGTCAGCTTGCCTGAAACCTATTCCAGGATGACTCCCCTCACACAATCAGCAACCTTAAGCACATGCTAAGCAGTGACGAAATGGAGGGTGGAGCAGAGTGGAGTCAATGCAGCCAGGCTCTGTTGTAATCCTTGCAGGGAGGGAAGCTCAATGGTACCTTGTAGCTGATAAACCATATAGCAGCTGTCAA
>NW_008665359.1:57049-79464 GCF_000695815.1 Acanthisitta chloris | reverse complement strand
ACCAGCAACTGTGGTGTAATGGGTCTCTTCAGATGAGCTTGGATCATTATAATCTAATTGTAATACACACACCCCCATCTCAAAGTTACCTGCCCCCAAGGTACAACCACCCTTCACTGACCATGCAGTCTTTATTTTATGGACTCTAGCTTTAAGAGCAAAGTGAGATAATTTTACACCAATCAATAACAAAGTTATGTATGACTGGAGTCCACGTAAACATAAAGTAACAGTATAAAAGTAAGTTAAGAATGGGGAAAAGTTAGGGAATACTCCACTGTAAGTGGAACCTCTCTTCTCCCCCACAGAGTTGCCTATTGGGTTAAAACCATATGCTATGAGCTACATATCTTGAGCTACCTTTTATTTGTGATTAGAGCTAGTCTGTGTATTGCTTTGAATATGTTTTTGCTGTCAGAGACTATTACCGACTGTCTTTAACCCTTAAGCTGTCACAATTTTCTGTTATCAGTGTGTGTAGAAGTAAAGTGTTATTCCACAAACTGTTAGTGTGAGTCCCTCATGGGCTGTAGCAGTGGGTAACACACTTGAATAACAGTGTGGAGACCCAGGAGGGAGTCACTCTTATGCCATTGGGCATGTGTCCCTGAACTTGTTAGTAAAACTTCCTCTGGTCTAGGAGACTGCTCAGTGAAGAGTCCTCATTACAGCACACTGGCAGACTGGTCAGGCACAACAGTCTCACCTTTCCTGGGGCACTGACAGACAAATCAAACACAAAGGATTTGAGGAAATCCCCCCTTTCATGTGACACACCCATCTCTCCAGTCTCACTTGGCTACAGAATATAATATAAATCCTGGCTTTAATATTATTTACTTATTTATTTATGGACATTAGACATATTATGGAATATCAGTGAGAGCAGCAAACATCATTTCATCTTTCTGTAAGGAACTGAATAATGTAGTCTACCTTGGGTTTTTTCAGATGTTTTCATTGTCTGAAAGCATCTTCAGTGATCTTGCACAGGTAGAAACAAACTGGTATGCTTGTTAGAATATTTCTACTGCTTTGAGTTCCAGGTATGCCATTTAATTTTAATAATTTCAAAGATGATTTCTCTTTCAGGAAAGTTCATAGATTTGTTACTCAGGTCTGAAAACATGATCGATAGAAAAGGAAATTCTTTGGTGCGCCTTTAAATTCACTAAAATAATTCTGTTGATGCGGCACAGATAAGTTGATGAGCTGATGAAAAAAAGGGGATGAAAAGAACCCATAATAAATTAAATGACATTTAATTAAGGCAAGATCTTCTGGTGAGGAAAATTATTTCAATGCACCTTTTTTTTTCCATCAAAAGAAAATATGTATTAATATCTCTTTAATGAAATAACCCTCCTTACTTAAAAGACTATGCTAGATCTCTGCAGGTCTAGTTTCAGAGAGATACTTGCTTTTTGAGAATTAGTGGTACTTATCACAAAAGTATTAATAGAATATGGATTTATTCTGTGCCACTTTTTAAGCAATCTAATGCTAAACTCTGATTTGCATCATCATCTTTTCATACCTACAAGAAAAATATTTCCCTTCAGGTCAGGCCTGTACTATAGCTGGTAATTCTTTGTAGTTGAAAATAAGAGAAACACTCTTGTCTCTGTCATTGTTGCTTCCTGGAGTGCTGAATACACCACCTCATTTGAATTCATTAGTTAATGCTACTTCTCTGTCTATTTATTCTGCCTTTCTGTCTTCTTTTATATGACTTTTTAATTAAATCTTACTCTGTCCTTTAATTGCTTATTAATGTTTTCATTGGCAAGCATGGTTTTCACCTCCCAAAGCAGTGTCAATTTATTTCAATAACCTCATTTAGGCTTAGTTTTCAGCAATAACACAAATAATCCATTTGTTAATTATGCAAATTGAAGTGACAATTTCAGAACACACATTCCTAACGTAATGTCAAATGGTCACACCTGAAATGTGGCTTCTGCATCATTAGCGAACGTGCTGACTATTACTGTGACAGCATCTGATAGAAATTATTTACAACTTCTAACTAGGAATGCTTGAGGAAGGTAGCAAAGTAAGGCTGGTCTGCCTATATGTCCATTATGAAGATGACTTTGAACATCAAAGTTAACCTCCTCATCTTGGCCAGATCTCTATAGAAGCCTACATTGACTACACAGGAGCGCAGACTCCTAGTTTAGGTGCCTGAAATTAGGCAGTGTGAATAACCTTTTCTCTATCTGCAAATAGCCAGACTTCATTTAACAAAGTATTGACAAAAACTTCTTCTTTTAGCCACATTTTCATGGAGTAGTTTCACAGAATCAGAATCACAGAAGTGCTTGGGTTAGAAGGGATCTTAAAGATCATCTAGTTCCAACCTCCTTGCCATGGGGAGGGACAGCTTTTGCTAGACCAGGTTGCTCAGAGCCCCATCCAGCCTGGCCTTGAACACTTCCTGGGATGGGGTATCCACAACTTCTCTAGAAAACCTGTTCCAGTGTCTCACCACCCTCACAGTAAATAATTTATTCCTAATATCTAACACCTACCCTTAGTTTGAAGTCATTCCCTCCTTGTGCTGTCACTACATGCCCTTGTAAATAGTCTCTCCCCATCTTTCTTGCAGGCTCTCTTCAGGTAATGGAAGGCTGCAGTGAGGTCACCTTGAATCCTGGCAACATCTCCAAACTTCTGTTACCTATAAACCTCCATCCATATTTTGTCCTGACTGCTACATTTCTTGTAAATTTGCCTTCAGTGAATAATGGTTTGAAGTGAAGGATGGCATTTTTGTCCTTTGTCTCAGTTCCTCATCTGCTTTACATTGCCAGTGACTACTTTCTAGCACTTTCAGTCCTACCATCATAAATAACAGTAGATTGTAACATATATTTAACATATAAAATGTGAAAGCACCTCATTTCATATACTTCTTCCAGTTCTCTGATAGCTTCTGAATGCTGTGAGCAATTCAACTAACATCATTTCTTCTTTCTGGTATTGACAAAGACTTAGCTTACTTCTAGTTCTTCATTACATCATAGTGCAGAAGAGTACAGGTAAAGGATTGTGACTTTGGTCTTGGCTTGAATCATGTGGCCTAGATAAAGGTTATGGAAAATCCTAGCAGTCTTGCATCTGTCACATGCCTACTGATAAGGTATGATACCAATGGCTGCCAGGATCACCATGGCTTGCTGGGACATCAGTCTGAAAGGAAGGAGTGCACACAAGATAATTTACAAGCAAGAATCTTTTGCTTTCAGAAGAGCCGCAACACAAGCCCAAGGGGCTATGTGTAGCTAGGGTGTACACACTTTTGCCAAATAGAGGTTGAGCTCAAGTACCATCAGCAGCTTTACAGTTGTAATCCAAGAGTGAAGTATAAAAGTAGCTCACACCAGTAAAACGTTGCTGAGTAGTAAGTGGATGGATATACAAAAAGAAATTATTTGGAAAACAAATTATTTTAGTGCTTGCACTAAGGGAAAGGGTGAACTTTTTCAGACAGGTTATTGGAGCTTTGAACTATCCTCTCCATCTGACTCAATGCTCTGTTTCAAGTTCCTCTTCTTCTGTAGCTTACTGGCTCTTGAATAATTATAGGTTAATATGTTAAGAAGCAGTTACACAGAATTGCCTTCTGTATATTGGATTTTACATGCTAGCCTTTGGCTGCTAGCCCCACCACAACATCAGGCTGCCTGTATAAGTGGTAAAAAAGACACACTGCATAGTGAAGACAAACAGTCATCACCACTGCAGCCACAGCCCCACAGTGGCGCAACCACAAAACTAGCATTCATAAACTAAGGAACTATATACAAGAAGCTGCCTACACGGAAAAAAATAGACTTTTCAGATGCTGGAGTTGTTAAATATAAGCGAGAGCACATTTTCACCATGGTTCCACAGAAGGAAGCAGTGGTATCTCAGAAGCTAAAATACTGTGATGATATGACATTTTATGGCATACAGCATTAGAATATAACTCTTTTACTGTATTGACTTGAGCTCAAAAGCTGATGTAGGAAACTCAATATTGAGAAGACATTGCTGTGCCTGAGAAAAACAGTTTCCCAGAGAAGCAGCTGCACTTTACTTATTGATTCTGTAGTGCTCTCACTTTCCCAGAGGTTCCTATGCATAAGACTGCACACACTGGGTTGTGTATCAGTGCAATCAACTGAACACAGGGTCTTCCAAGTCCCTTGGATGTGTATAATGTCACACATGCTGTAACATCACATTGCATCTTATACTGAGGCACTGTCTCTGGGATGGGATTAGTGGTACATGACAGACCCATCTGGGCAGCCATGCTGGGATGTGGTATTGTGGACCTTGAGAGAAGAACTAGAGGTACAGCATCCAATGGACATCACAGAAGACAAGCATGAGATGAAAATTTGTTTTTTTCCACACAGAAAATCTTGCAGTTGCTTAAGAGCCTTTTCTCAAGTTCTCTTTCTGACTAATGCAGCATTTGTAAATTTATCAATTTTGCTCAAAGGCTGATAATATTTTCAAGTTTGTGTTACTATTTATTGTTTCTGGTAAACAGCAATAATTTGCATACAGCTGCCCTTTTCTCACTTTTTTCTCCCTTGCACCTTGCAATAAATAACTCTACTATGCTTGCCATGTACTTTTCAAGAAGGTGATATAAGACACATTTTTAAATGTAGCCATTGACTTTTTTCAGTGCAACTTTTTCTCCTGCCCAATGTTCTATAGTCAACGTGCCCATGTTGTATAGTCCTCATGAATACCAGTAAGCAAGTGAGATCTCTTACTGCCGTCTTTCCCCCTCTAGTGTATATATCCCTGTAGAGAACTTCTGACCAAGGGAAAACTAGCCTTTGATAAATTTGTGGTTACAAAATTGTCTCTTGCTAAGAACATTTTCCTATATGATTTTGGTGTTTTCACTGAATGTGCTAATATATGAGATATTTAAGAGCTGTTGTGTGGGTATAATGGGAATATGGAGGGTATTGAAGCAATTCAGGCTTTTCTCTTTTTTGGGATTTCTTAGACCTTCAGAAAAGTGCAAGCCTGCACATTCACTTCTGCAAATAGACTCAGTGATACCTGTGAACATTCAACAGCTCTCTCATAATGCTGTGGCAAATTCATAAAAAAATCCCAAACCAAAACCGAGATACTTATTAACATAGATCGCATTTAAACTAGAAAACTCCCCATGATATGGCAGCTTAGATGACAAGTGTTATGGACTCAAAAAGTGAGTCGACAAATTCACGGAGGAAAAAATTATCAAAAGAGATCAAACACAAATATATCTCTCATGCCAGAGGAAGCTCATGTGCCACAGCTTGCCAAATCCTGGGAAATTATATTGAGAAGTATATATACTTGCCTTGCACTTATGTTCCTCCTGAAGCAACCATGCCGGCTATTTACAGAGATGGAGTAAGGAACTAGATATATGTCTCTGTTCTTTATGTTCTGCATATTATGCAGTAAAGTTCAGACACCCAAAACGTAGGAGAAAAAATAGAGAAGGTAATTGTTGTCATAAAAATATAATGTAATGCTAATTTCTGAAAAGCTCTCCAGGAATCATACAACAAGGCAATGAGGCATATGGTACTCACTGTTTGAGATCAAAACCCACTCCCTGAAATGCTAAAAGCTAATCATGTAAATTATTTGCTGTTGGCTCTTGATGGTGATTTGGCATTTGACCAGTGACTAATTCACAGATCAGGCGGGAGGTTTTCTTGCTGATTAAATGGATAACAAACATTTTAAACAGATGCTCAGCATGACTACAAACCAATAATAGTGTACTTCCACTGTGAAGTTTTGAAATTTATGGATATTTTCACAGATACTGCATAGCAGCCCAAATGCTTACTGGCAGTAGCTGCTTAGATCACATAGATAAAGTGAAATAGACATTCTATTTTTATGTTTAAAGGTATACATATATATCTTTCATTGTCAGGGTCCTCATCAGACCCTTCCTGCTCTGGAATAGCCTGATAAGGTGTAGCAAAAACCATAGGTATAAATTTAATACTTGACTTACTTTCAGTTTTTGCAGAGAAGACACTAGTTTTATAGACAATGTTTCCAACTTGTCCTCCACAGAGTACCATGTAGTATCTTAAAAAGTTCTTGAAGAAATCATGCCCAAATGGAGATAATTAATATATCTCTTATAGCACCAGCATTTTAGGATTGTCTTGCATTAGGCAAGATTGTCCCTGAGGTTTCAGTGGGACTCATGAGCTTGTAGCAGAGAATCCAAACTACATAATCTGTGAATTCTCTTTTTTTGTCTTTATTAAGTCTCAGAATTATTTTTCTCCTATCTAACTGGACCTGACCACATAATTTCTAAAATCCAGTGAAAACTTTATTAAGCAAAACTGGGGATTATGCAGATTATATGGATTAATATGAGCATTGTTACAGAAACTAAGATACATAGGCAATTTGGCAACTCAGGGATAGGTGAATTTCAGAAAAGAAAATTCAGGGTCAGTGATAGCAGAAGGAACAATTTCAAGTAATCAAAGCTGCGATAGCTTCTACCTTGAGTACAGCCACTCAAATATTAAGTCCTAAAAATTTTTCTCCAACACTGAAAATAACTTCTCCTTTGGCCATAATGTACAGAATAATAAATAATGCTGTAATTAAAGATTGTAACTTTACTATTTGCTAATAATATTTTGTTACTTTAGATCACTTTTATTAAAAAGATGCAGCAGAAGGCATTTTGAATGATTCAAGACTTGGAATTATTTTTATATGAAAGAACAAGTTTCTGACAAGAGAGGCACTTACAATAATCAATATTTTTGAAGGAGACTGTTTAAATGTGGAGGAATTATTTCAAAATTAAAGGGCATAAGAGCATCTAAAATTTTTGTTTTAAATGTTACATTTAAAAATAAGGAGAAGAATGTGTTTTCAGGCATAGTTTGGCACCATTAACAAAAGCCAAGCACGCAGGAATTTCTCCTGGCTCACAGGAGCCCTATATAAGCACTTGTCAGGGAGCACAGTCTGAGTACAGACATGCTGCAGACCATGGGCCCTTGCCTCACAGCTCCCAGTAGTATATGAATGATATTTTGTGAACCACCTGAAACCTGAGCTGTGGAGCTCCCTGGCCCAAGATGTTAAAGAGCAGAGCATGGCTTTAAAGAGCATTCAGCATTTTTACACCTGTTAAGCATGTCTGCAATTCCACTCAATAAAATGCAATCTATGTATTACAAAACCATACATACTTATATGCTTTAAGTTATTATCCATCCCTAACTTTCTGCACTGCAAAACTCTAATCAGTAACATGCTATTTCAATCCATTGTGGGGATTTTTGAACTTTTTTTTTTCTGAGAGGTTTGCTATTCTCTCAGTTAAAAAAAAACAACAACCCACAATAAACCAACCAACACAACCAAACCAATCATTGGAACAAATAGACTATTGGTTTGTCCTGCTGTGGCAATTCATATATTAATTGTTTGGTGCTTTGTCATATGGAACAAATAGTAATGTTTTGGATATTGAAGACTTAAAAGTTGTGATTAAGGTATAAGAGGGAACACAGTGTTGGAAAAAACATCATAAAATACAGACTGGGAGAAAGCAAAGCATGTATCATGTGGGATAAAAATGACTAAGACCATCTGGAAACAATAGCTGGCAAGGAAAATATTCAGGTAAAGAATATTCAAGTAAAGATAATGTTGATTCCTTCTAGCATAGTCAAATTAATTCATAAGGTATTCTAGACCTAATACATTGTCTAAGTCAGACATTGAAAAGAAATGTGGAGGATGCTGGACTCCTAGTTATTCCATTAAACTTTGATTTCTAAAAGTGTGGGAAGAGCATTAATGTAGAAGTACTGAAGTTTCAAAAAGGAAGAATCAATTGACTGCAATTTATAAAACAGTGGGCATATATCACGAAAACTAAAGTCATGCAGAAAGAGGAAACATCCGCTGGGGAAAACAAGATAAAATGGAGAGAAATATATTTATTGCATAGACGCTGAGGAGATAATTTAAAATGGGGAAAAAAAAGAGTGGGACTGTTATAGAAGTAATAATTAATTCAGTTGAGAAAATTCAGAAAGCATTCTAAATAATTTATAGGAATGCAACAGGAGTAACAGTTTTACAAGCTAGTATATGATATGACAAATACATGAGCCAGTGTGCCTTTGTGGCAAAGAAGACCAATGGTGTCCTGGGCTGCATTAGGAGTGTTGCCTGCAGGTGGAGAAAGGTGATCCTGCCACTCTACTCCAGCCCTGGTGAGGCTACACCTGGAGGGCTGGGTCCAGTTCTGGACTCCCTGATACTAGAGAAACACAGACATACTGAAGAGAATCCAGTGAAAAGCCATTAAGACTGTTAAGGGACTGGAACATGTCTTCTGTGAGGAAAGGCTGAGAGAGCTGGAACTGTTCAGCCTGGAGAAGAAAAGGCTGGAGAAGGATCTTATTAATGTCTACAAATACTGAAAGGAAGGGGCAAAGAGGACCGAGCCAAGTTCTTTTCAGTGGTACCCATAAGGAGACCAAAGAAAACCGGCACAAACTGAAACACAGGAGGTTCCCTCTGAATGTGAGGACACATCTTTTCATGTGAGGCTGACTAAGCACTGGCACAGGTTGTCAAGGGAGGTTGTGGAATTGTGGAATTTGCTGATGAGGGAATCTTGTATACCTGAGCACTTGGAGAATTGGACTTCCAATATCAAAAGTTGAACTGTTGATAAAAAGATCTTTTGAAGAGGCAGGATACATTTGGAAGAAACTTGGATAAATCCACTCATAGGTTTACTGCACAGCTGAAGGAGGGAAGATCAGATGGAGTGTGGCAATAGAAAAAGAGGTACTTAGGAGTATGAGAAGAGACAGTTTGGTGAAAATATGTCCTAAAATTAATTACAAGAGCAATGCATTTATTGAGAGTATTGTATCTTACCCAGCTAGAAATAGAAGAGGCCAAACTAACCAACCAAACCAAAAACCAACATAGAAATATTTAAACAACAATAAGCTTTAACAATAAAATGATTACACTCAAAATACACAGCAGATGAAACTGGACACAATAGGAATAGCAGAAAAGTGTGTGGCACACTGCCTTAAATACGTTACCATGTAATATAAAGGACTTTTCATTTGCAATTCAGTAGCATGCTTTTCACTTCCAGCTCTGCAGTCATTCAGGTTGCCCTGACCAGTATTTTCCAGGGCTTCTCTGGCACTAGTTTTCCCTTGCTCTGCTTCTGTTGGTCCTGCAATTTTACATCTGAAAATTCCAAAACTATTGCTAGGGCAGGGTACAATGGGAAGTCAGCCTGCAAATGCATCTCAACACCCTTTGTGCATCGCACGGACTCTCATGACTCTCAGGAAGGTCTGCCTAAACATAGCCATTGATGCTGCCTATGACTCGTGTTGATGTGGGACTCTGCTGAACTGAGAAATGCAGAAAACTGGTGAGAAGTACTAGAAATCTTGTTTGTCTGTGTGAAGTCTGTCTGGGGCTTGTAGGTACGCAAAAGATTGAAGAAGGGTTTTGAAGTCTGAGAGGGGTGTATTAAGATTAATCATATAGCAGAGATGTCAGGAAAGAGACCTCTGCCTAGAAAGCCAAGATATACTGAGATAAATTGAGGATTTTTAAAAGCTAAACTAAGCTGTATCTTTAAAGAAAACAAACAAAAAAAGTGGAAACAGTTAGCAGATTTTCCAGACATATCTGTGTGAGAAAAGAGGTCAAGGAATAAAGAATCGCTATGTCATGCTGTGATGACTAGGTACAGTTTAAAGATAATCAAAATATAGCCCCAGACTAGATTAATATTTTGCTTTCCTTCTCAGTAAGAATAATTGTACTGAGCATAAGGGCAAAGACAGGATGGACAATGGGAAATGAGAGCAGAGAAACAAATAGGACTTCAACCAAAGCATAATCAAACTTCAGGACAGCCTGCTGTGTTACAGTGTGCTTTATGGGAAGCTAGTATTTGAACTGGATAAGGAAGGGATTAGAACAAAAGTTGAATGACCTTGAGGACCCAAGTATTACAAACGGGAAGGAATTCAAGAGTGCAAAATAGAAGGTCATGAACTTAGAGACTAATAATGGGAATCTCTGCTATAAATTTCAGAGCTCATCCACTGAGAATGACAGAGGAAAACTGTGTATGCTGATCAGTCACAGGAAATCTGGATGATGTGATGTGTCTGTGAAAAAGGCAAGGAAGGATATATCTGCCCAGAAGGAATGAAATAATAGTGCCTTTATACGAATCATTGGTAGGCCTCCATGTATAACAGTAGCTGTCCATGTCCAGGGAAGCAGGATTCAGAATGGGACAGAGGCATAGAAAGTCTGCTAGGAAGATCACAAGAATAAAGTCCTTTTATATAATAAGTGACAGTAACTGGATTTTTTTAAACAAATCAAAGGTTGAGATACTCTCTCTAAAAATGTCTTGAGGGTGTTTTTTCATTCAACATCAGGAAGATACTACAGCTGTTTAAACTAAAGGACAGAGGTGAAACAAGACAAAGTCATAAATTAGCTGTGACAGTATTGGGGCTGCAAATTAAAAGAAGGTTTTTAACCACATACATGAGATGACAAAGTAGATTTTCAGTAAAAGTTCTCAGGGCAAAACTTAAATATTTTAAGTCAGAGTTTCAGCAATTTATGAAAGGAATTATATGACCTTGCATTATTCCAGGCTTTTGTAGTATATCATCCTGGAGGTCCTGTCAGTCTTTTTTAGATAAGATCCACATTATCTAAACAAAGGGCAAAACTATCACTGACCCTGATTGCCTTCTGTGAAAGCTCCCAGCTAATCCTGACATCAGTGAAATTCTTTCAGAACAGAGCTGTGTGCATACATATTTTGCAAATTCTGCTGATATTTCTCACTCCTGTAGTGGGTCTGCGGACAACAGGAGAGAAAGGTTAAATACAGCAAGTCCTTCAAAGTATAGCTATAGATAATACCTGGACGTCTTTCCTTCAAAGCAGAAAGATTTTTCTCTCCTTTTAGAAAAAATATGGAAGGTGTTGGTCTACAGTCCATAAAGGAGATGTATCAGGCATGGAAATAGTTCAGTTAGCAAGTTGTTCAGATTTCCCAGGTACTGCCATAGCTTTTTCTTTAATCCTAAATTGTAGTAAGGATTTACTTTATCCATGTGTCTGTGTATCTGTTGAAAGGATATTCTACTGTTCTGGTTGTCACATGCCCATTTACTGTGGTAAATGCTGAGTGGCATCTTAAAGAGATTTTTCTTGACCATGCATAGATAATAGCAGAGAGGGCATGGAGGACTTCACACAGTCACATGCATGCACATGCACATGCACATGCAACATGTACAAGCATTTATACACACCCTGAACAGTCCATATACCACTTGTCTAAACCATTTGAACGCTTAAAACTCAGTTGATCCCAGTAGTAATATGTCAAATAGCTTGTAGGGCCAATAAGAAGATATTGGAAACACAGGAAACCACATGGACCCAATAAAGGTGCATTTACTTGGTTTTTTTGCCCTAACAGAAGACAGACTTCCTTCTCTATGATCCTTATGGGACCTTTCAAACTTGAGATATTCTACAATTCCATGATTCTATGATCTATATATACCTTCATTGTATGCAAAAGTTGTACACTATTTCAAAGTATTTGCTGATTTTTATTTGTAAAGAAAAATATCTTTTGTGCTTTTCTCATTGGAAAAATACAATACCCAGCCCATTCTCTTGGTAGATCCAATTGCTGTGGCAGTCTTTGTCCCAGCTGCCAGAATTGTGATGGGGAAGGATAATAACAAACTCACTCAGGTTGGGCTGACAAAAAGGCCTCTTATCTAAATTAATGCAGTTACAGCTTCATTTTAAATTGCCTCCTGATCCCATGTCTGAATGCTGTTGTATTTGGCTTGGTCATACAGACTTTTGCTGCAGATATTAGGATTCAAAGTGCTGCCTTGCCAGAGAATTTAGGCATTTTCCTAATTTTAGGAAGTGACTTCAGTGGGCATCTCTAGTCAGACCCATGTGTAAGTACCTGGCTGAATCAGAGCCAAGGTGCTTGTGACTGCAATTCTTGCCAGAGAAGGGCCTCTTTCCCATGTCTGCCCAAACCTATCCTGCTGAGTTCAAACACAGATTACACATTCCTTATCTTTTGTAAATTCCTTTGGGTCATCTTATTCCTCCAAGTCTATCACAAGTTCTTTCCGATTTTTAAGGTAAGTTGTTGGCAAAGAGATACTTCCTGAAAAGGTGTGCCTGGACCAGCCAGGAATGTGACTCTTTAAAACGGTGGCTGATTTTAACAAATAAACAATAAAATATGTCTGTATATTTATAGACTCATATAATATCTCCAGTTGGAAGGGACCCATAATGAAATATATCTTCATATATTTGAAATATGAAATATGTTATAAAAATACTTAATATAAGTAAATAAATAATATAGTATGATAAAATGATTGGGAACCTGGCAACTGAATGACATGGAAGGGCTGCAGGTAGCAATCAGCTCTCCCAGGTCACATCTTCATGATTAGATTTTGCAGTTAAAAATGTGGATTGGTGTGTAGAGTATTTTCTGGTGATAATAGGTCTTCTGAGAGAAAAGGGAATAGGAGGCAAAGGGTACCCTGTCTTTTTAATACTTGCCAGCTCAAAATGCACTGAAAGGGTAAAGGTTACTTATCATTTTGTGGTGTCTTTTTCCAAATTTCAGTCATTATCCCACAGCACATATAACACATTTCCAAATTAATACATTAACTGATATTATTTGCTCTGTACCCTATTTTTTTTTTGCTCAGTGTGCTTTGCCTTTTATTCACCCATCATCATCTGGTTTAGCACTCCACTTTCTGGTTTCAAATTTAGCCCTGTGTTCTGGTCCTGCTGCATCTGGAAAAAGCACACAGAGAAGTTGTGAAGAATGTGCACCCAGTGCTATATTTTTACTTGGCAGAAGCTACAACTCCTCCTGCCTTAGGTTGTTCTGATGGCAGGAGGCAACAGTGCATGAGAAGCACTTAGCACAGTCTTGACCCTGCTAGCAAGCTGTAAATCAATTAGCTGTTGAGGCAGCAGCCCAAGGCTGTAGAATGAGGGAGAAGAAAATTATGGCTATCCTGACTTGGACCTAGTATCTATGTTCTAGTATCAATACACCTGATATGTAAATGTTTCCAAATGCGAGACTAATTCTGAACAGCACTGAATTTGTTCAGATACCAAGGGTTATAGAGGATAGTTCAACACCTCAGAGGTCTTATTTTATGAAAGTATCAGCTATCTCATCTGCACTGATTAAGATTAATTAAGACCCACTGAGGATAAAGTTCTGAACATTCTCACTGTTCAAAGTACTCCCTGCACTGAGTAATGATTATTTTCCTGGGTAAACTTTGCCAAGACTGAGATCTTAGCGACGAATTTAGGGCTCTAAAAGGCAGCATTTACTCATATGAATTATGCCATTTTACAGCAAAAGTTTCAGAGTGCTACTCGCATGAGTAAGAATTGCAATTCATCCATCATTAGGAAAACCATCAATAAATAAACGCTAAAATATAAATACATGTTCATATCCTTAATATTGCAAAGAGAACCCTTTTAATGTGCACTGATAATTTAGCCTGCCAATAAATGTTCTTAATGAAACCCTTCAGACTAGTGCTGGAAGAATTTTGCTTGATACAAGTGGAAAAATTGTGCATATTAACTTGATGGGGGGGGTCACTTGAGGCAATGTGCTTGCATGTGTGAGAGGCTCTTCATGTAAGGGAGAAACATTCAATAACAGTAAAATACAAATATCACAACATCAAAATATATTTAAAGGATTTCAGATTATGATCATATTATAGTTTTTACACATTTCTTTTGAGTGAAGAATGCTATTTGTTGAAGGAGAACACAGTGTCTGTATGTGAATAAAATAAAAATGCTTGCCCAGGTATATTGTGAAATATATTCATATGCAAAGTAAAATGCCTATTATTTTCCTCTTGCCCTTGAATTTTAGAAGGGCGATGCCTTTATTCATATAAGGACAGTTTCTCTACTCCACACAAGCAGTTTGTGTAAGGAACTTGCCCAAACAAGATGCCTTTTTGCCACGTTTAGCACGACCTTTAGCAAAACCAGATTGTAAAACAGTTAGAGAGTTGTCTGCAGAGAACCATGAAGGCTCTGCTCCTACTAGTTTCAGCTTTCCCTGCCAGATCTATCTGCCCTTCAAGACTTCAGCTGCAATAAAATTTTCTTCAGGATATAATTGAAAATTAGTTCACAAGTTGTTTTCTTCACCTGCATAAAGATTTCTCACATCTCTTCCTTCTGTGTTTCTGTGTTCCTGCTCTTAGACACAAAGGAAACTGTGATAAGTGCCAGATTTTTTTAAAAAAGTCCCATTCCTGCCTCAATTGCTAAATAGGATGGGTTTTAAAACTCTAGTAAGGACGCTGAAACACCGTGAGCCATGGGTAGACTGCTCCCTCTCGTGACAACCCTCCAGATTGCAGAACATATTTTTAATCAATTAAAATTGAGGCCTAATAATGCATCTGGTTTACTATCGGTTATTTTTAATCACTTCTTATTAAAAATTCATAAAACTTATGAAATCTTTCATAATAAGGTCCGCTCTACACTTTACTGGCTACAATAGGGAAAAGAACATTACTAAAGATATATCATAAACAGATCTGATTCTATTTCACAAGGCCTGGCTGCAGCTGAACCTGACATGTTTTGTGAAGAAAGTTCTGAAGCAGGCACACAAGACTTTTTACATGCTTCTACAGAAAACAAGAAAGGAAGCTTATCTAGGGTCTATATATACTGGAACATCACTTTGCAAGGACATTTACATCTGTGCGCTCCATTTTCTAGTTTCAATCCACCCGAGGTCATATTTGGCTCTCAGCATTTGCTATGCCCTGTTTATAATCAAGTCTGAGGTTTCCCTTTGCCTTAGATAAGGTCTAAAACTAGTTGAAAACCTGTACTTCTGCAGAACTCTCAGTCAATAATGCCTTGAAACATCAGTAGCAAAAAAAAGACACAATTTTTCAGGTATTTTCAGTGTAGACAGATTTTATTATGAAGCTCAAAATGTGCAATTATCTTTTTCATGTAGGCATAACTCATGGATCCCAGTGTCCATCAACATAGTAAATCATATTTTGAGACATTTTATAAGCTGCTGGAATAAAACATCAGAATAAACCACCATGAAAGCTGAAAAGTTAGGAGAAAAAGCCATCTATATTCAATTTTTAAGTTAATAGCAAGAGTGACAGTTTGACTTGTGAGGGTTTTGTTTGTTTTCTAAAGTTTGGAACCTACATTATTACCTGAAATCTTTTACTCCTGATAGAGTGAGGCTAGCTATTTTTGCCCAGTTTTGAAAATATCATGAGACACCCTCATTAATTCATTTTGTCCCTTTAGATCCATGTGGCAGGAAGATGCTCTTTTATTTGTGTATAAAAAGCCAAGATCTTGTGGCAAATCATGAATTTCCAAGTTTTAAAACACCAGTAAAAATAATAATTATTTTAAGAGAGGCAATAAATCCATATTTTAATGTTAGCTGGACATACAGAAGATGTCTGCCACTGGAAAGTATAGACACTAGCATGCAGTAAAAAGGAGCATGTGACAAATTGGGTGGGCTAGGCTGGGGCCGTGAGTCCCATCCTTGTGAGAAGAGATGAACAGCATTGGTTGGGAAAGGCAGAGATGGACACATGCCCAAAAGCATCTTCTAGTACCCAAACCTGATGCTGGTAACTGGATGAGCACTATGCTGACCCCCAAGGTCGGGTGAAATGTCTGCTAATGTTAATGGAGAAATGTCTTGTGTGAGAAAGGGATGCTTAAGATATTTTTCCATAGAGGTAAACACAACCTGAGGAGATAATCAAGTCTGGTCATCACAATTTCTGTGGCAGTTCAGTTCTCCTGGGTGTAGGACTCCTCTGTTTGGTTAGACTCCTCTCCAAACCCCAGCACTTTGTCTCCTTTTACAGAGCAGACTAGAAATATCCATAGTAATGTTATGAGTGCTGATTTCACAGAGAAAATTCATGGTTTATTAGAAAATACTGCAGTGTTTCCTCCAGTAATTGCATTCTCTGTCTTATCTAGATAAAATCAGTATCACCAAACTGGATGATCCCCAACAGGACTTCCATAGCTTAAACAGCTTTCAATAGATAGATATAGATAATTCCTTTGAATAATGGATTAACAGAAAAGATTTTCACAACTGGTAGTAATGCTATGTAAAATGAAAAGTCTCCTTTCTTCAAAGCTTGGAAGTAGGGAGCAGGCTCTGTAGGTCTGGGACCTTTGGGATTGTAACCTGGAAATTTAGATTCAGAGAAGAATTTGGTTTTCACATACACATGCAGACTTCTGAGCTTAGGAGAGATCACACCTGAACAAGGCAGAAACCTGCATTTAGAATATACTACAAAATCATGTTAAGAGAAGAAATTATCTAGTTGCCAATCAGAAGTCTGATAAATATTTTACTCCCAAGAAAATAAAGCACCTGAATGATATAGATTTCATGACACTTAAGAGAGTTGGGAAAAACTGAGGACATTTTTTCCAAAAGCTCTTAAATGAGTCATCCTTGATTACAGATCAGATACTTTGGCCAGTTTTAATGTAAGAGATCAGAAAGTGATTGGAGTCAGGGATTCACAGACAAGCAAAAACCTGTTGGAAGATGTAAATTTGGCTTTGGGGAATGGTCTGTCAAGATGCATATATCTCCCTAGACAGAATGAAAGACATTAAGATGGAAAGAAATCAAGATGGAAAGAAATCAAGAAGGAAAGAAAGCAGGAGGCAGTCACACCAAACAGGCTTACACAATAGTGGCAGTTTTTGCCAAGAGCTAATACAGCTCAAATTCCATGGGCTCCTATGGAAACTATGAGCATCATCTAAAAAAAATTTCAGCATTGTGTACCTTAAATCCCATTCTGCTCAAGGGAAAGATTTCCATTTGATATATAATGTTTAAAGAGTGCATCACAGTTAAGAACTTTTAAAACTAAATGAAATGTTATAAGCAAAAGTACTTCAGATAAATATGTCTTTTTATTTTGGTACCTAAATCTATTTTCTGTGAGATGGCTGTGAGATTTATTTTGGTTTTGTGGTTTTAAGGGTTTTTTTCTTTCCTATGAGTCAAAACCAAAATCAGACCTTGCTGTCTTTTACAATTAGATTTAAATAGATTAAGCTGAATATTTATTTTGTTCAGGTTGCTTAAAATAATTAGCATCAAAATGATCAGAGGTAGTCTTTGAAGTTCATACCACTTAAGAGGAAGTGATGAAATTTCACACTGGTACTGGTACTACTGGTTCCCTGAGCAGACTGGTAGTAACTTAATAACATTAAGAAAATGAGCACTAGAAAGTAAAAGGATCAAGACATATTTAAATGCAAATTTAACACCTGGTAGACACAGTGAAATCTGTTCCAGTAGTTTTTTGATGTAGCAATACATTTAGAACATCTTTACAAATTTTTGAAAAAGAAACTCGATAATCCTTCCTTCCTTCCTTCCTTCCTTCCTTCCTTCCTTCCTTCCTTCCTTCCTTCCTTCCTTCCTTCCTTCCTTCCTTCCTTCCTTGCCACCTGCCTTTCAGAAAGAATGCATTTCTAAAAGGAGAAACACAGAGATCAGATAGAAAACATAGCTGGAAAATGTTTTGAAATTTTTTGATATCCAAAGGATAACAAATTCTTTGTCAAAGACATTCTAATCTATTAACAAAATTAATGTTAGGGGTTTTTTCAGGTATATAGAGAAGAAGACTGATTAGAAGACAGTCTGACACTATTAATTTATTCTGGCTTCCTTAATTTGCTTAGGTAAATAGTCCATCCATTACTGTTGGAAGTAGGGAAAAAGACCAGGAGCTCTTGCCCTGTCAAAGCACATGAGAGAGAGCCATAGTTGCATCTTCATTGCTAATAAAAGTGAAAGGATCCTTTATAAAAGTTATACAATGCAGACAGTTCCTGTAAAGAGAGAATAGAAAAAGAAGAGGACATAAAAGGCAGTTTTCTATAAAAAGGACGTGACTCAGTGTCAGTAATTTTGGATGTCCCCTCCCAGTAGAGCTCCAATTCTCCTTTGGCCTAGTTTAAACATACACCAATCAATACGCACTTCCTTGGAATAATGGAAAAGATTCCTGCAAGTATTATCACAACTGTAACTAATGCTGTATAAAAACAGACAGTTTCCTTTTTAAAGACCTGATTTGTTTTATGCGCATAGCCATTCAGAAGACCATATCAACATCTGCAGGAAATGCAATAGAAAACTGATCAGAGTTTTCTCAACTTCCTTTATAGCAGACCCAGACAATACATGAAAAGTTTCAAAATCAATGAATGTCCAGCATGAAAAATAAGTAAATTATTTCTCAATTTTATTTGTTGAATGAACAATTAGTTGCTATCATGGATTACATAAACAACAATTTGAGCTTTGTGTGGTTTATTTGTGCTCCTGTATCATGTTAAATTTCCCACTGTTTGTTTCTGTACTGTTGTTCAAAGCTTTTCCAGATACAGTCTGTAGTAGTTCCTAATCTTTTAGTCTCGAATAATTTCTTTTATTTCTAAGTATATATTGCATGTCACTGAAGTTAGATCCTCAGCAGAGCACCTGCCTCCTATTACTGTGAGTGAGCCAGACCTGTCCCATGCTGCTGACAGCAATCCAACTGTTGGTATTGACCACTCTTGCTCCTAGTCCTCAGCACACAAGCACGATTCATCAAGATGAAGAAGTAGTGTATCAGAAAATCTTTATGGTCCCTGTCCCAATTCCACTCACTGGTGTTTTTCCACCATTCTTTTTTCTTTTTTTTTCTTCATTGCAAACCAGCTGTGCCATTTCTTCCCATGCTCAAACCCAAACAACCCTCCTTGGTTGTCCTTTTGATGGTCTAACATCCAAACCAGGTGTAGGTGGAATTAATGCTCAGTCTTTCAGAGAAACTTTAATACTTTTTTCTTAATTACATTTTGTTACATTTCTAAGATACCTGCAATCACTGAAAATATACAGCAGCATTTACTCTAATTCCTCATCCAAAAATGAAAAGGCTCCAGTAGATTTTCACATGGAGAGGTCTGATACATACATTAAAAACTTGCTCATGTTCAAAATTCTCATGGAAAAGAGGTTATAGACTTTTGAAAAACAACAAAAATACATTTAAACAGAATTCTTCATTCTCTGCAGGTATCACTCCTTGCTTATTCTGTGTATTTAGTCTTCTTACAAACAGAGTCTTGAAGTAGGTGTATATTATATTCATTATAGAATCATAGAATGTTAAACAGTTGAGATGGATCTTAAATATCATCTAGTCCCAACCCCCCTGCCATGGGCATGGACACCTCCCACCAAAGCAGGTTGCTCAAGACCTTTCCTAGCCTGGCTTTGAACACTGCCAGGGTTGAGGCATCCACAACCTCCCTGGGCAACCTGTTTTACCACCCTCACAGTAAAAAAATTCTTCCTAATATCTAATCTACATTTTCCCTCTTTCAATTTATACCCGTTATTCTTTGTCCTATCCCTACAGTTCCTAATGAACAGTCCCTCTCTGTCTTCCCTGTAGGCCCCCTTCAGGTACTGGAAGGTTGCTCTGAAGTCACCATGCAACCTTCTCTTCTCCAAGCTCAACAATCCCAACTTTTTCAGCCTGTCTTTGTAGGCAAGGTGCTCAAGTCCTCTTATCAGCTTTCTTGCCCTCCTGTGGACTTACTCCATCAGTTCCATGGCCTTCTTATCTTGGGGACACCAGACCTGTACTCAGTACTGCAGGTGGGGTCTCATAAGAGCAGAGTAGAGAGGGAAAACTCACTTCCTTCAACTTGCTGGCCATGCTCCGGGATTCAGTTGGTTTTCTGGGCTGTGGGCGCACGCTGCTGGCACACATTGTCATGCTACTTCTTTATGTTTTTCCTTGAACAGATGATTATAATATAGCCAAGCCTGCCTGCCTAGTTGCTGTGTGGCCACCAGTTTTTCGTTGTTGATTTTACTGGTTGAATTTATTGCATGAAATGATTCTTTGTTTTGTTTCTGTCTTGGGTTATTATAAGTTATTGCAAAGGGAGAACTATATTCAGCAAAATATGTAGCTATTTTAACAGCACCAGTGTAGACATTGCTGCACAAATGATAAGGAAGTTGTCTGCCCAATAAAGAAAAATCTGATCCCTTGAAAACTAGTTTAGGCACGGACTAAAAAGTGTTTAGATTTCACTCCGAAGAGCCACAGAAACTGCTATTTGTAAAGGGCAGGAAAGTTATGTACCTGTAGAATAATTATTTGCATGTTTCTTTTATTTTCCCTGTTAATGCAGTTGTCTGTTCTTCCCTGCTCTATTAAAGTGGAGGACTGAAATGTGAATGTAACAGAAATCTGCAAAATCTCAAGTCATAGAAAGGATAGATATGGACCAGCTGTTCACTCTCCCTTCCAGGACAAGACCTGAGGAAAGGAGGAGCATGAAATGAAACCATCCAGATGGAGATGACTGTATAGAAAAATGTACATTCCTTAACTTTCCTGAGCTCTTAATATAGTTTTGTGACTTCTGTGCTTCAACTTCTTTGTTATACATACATGAGGTAGTTATTTAAAGCAGAATCAGGTCTGATAACAGAGTCTATGTCTGCCATGAAGTAGATATAGCTCAAGAATCTATTTTTATTTCCCTGAATCAGTTAAGAAAGGGTGAGACATACCACAAAACAAACAGAATATACATAAGTGTTAAGGTGGATGTCACCTTTCTTTAGAGGGGTTACATCAGCCCTCATTACTTCGTGGCCACTAGACTTTATTTCATAAGAGGAAAATACTGCCAGCCTTATCTACTCCATCAATATGCTATTCATGACGACCTAGGATGTCCAGATGCAGTCCTAAATATGGATGTAAAGATTTAATTCACTGTCTGAGGCCAACAAAGATGAGGACAAAGCACACATGTCAGTTCTGTTCTTTCCTTCTGAAAAGACAGAGAGTATAAAACATCGTAAAACTTCTCTGAACCATGCACTCAATCCAGCAGAAATTTTGCAGGAAGCAAAAGGAAGCTTACCTTTGAGAGAACTGTGCTGGTCATGTTCCAGTCTCCAGCACATGTAAATAGACATAACCTCACTGTCAGGAGAACACAGGCACTAAGGCTGTTTAATCCTTTTGAATAAGCTATTTAAAGAGGGCCAAAGTATAGTCAAAATAATTAGACACTGTTTATCCTTGGTTAATGAAACCTTTGGATCTATGGGGTGTCCTGTGAAAGAAGAGGAGGTAATGTCCCTCTGTCCCATCAGTGACTGCTGGCTTCTGTTCTGGATGTAAATATATTATATATTATAATATATTTTCCAAATCCGAACATTGTCTGAGCAAAATGTTTTCAAAAGTTTTCTTTGGGTATTTTGAAAATGCATGATCCAAAAGAAATAGCTATTTTGAAATTATGTTCTGTGTTCAACAGCATAGATGCATCTATGAATATGATAGTTTTGAAGGCATGTATTTCTGCTGGGAGCGAATCTGTTGGCTCCAAATTGATGGGTGGGGATGAGGTGTTCAGTTCCCACAAATACACCATGAGAAAGAAGTCTTTTACTCGTTTTGCATGAAAGACAGCCTTGAATGTATGAGTCTAATATTCAGTGCATAGGACTGGACACTGCTTATTTCTATCTAGGCTTTAAGAGCTTCTAGTTTGGTCATTATGAGATGCTCTAGCCCAGTGAAGGACTGATACACATTTTCAACAAGTACCATAGTCATCTCACAAGCCTGCCTAGTAGATTCAAGAGTAGTGGGGTGTTCTCCATCTCTTAACAGAGAGTGAGCTGTCCCAAAACCCCTTTACTGTGGTACATTTTCAGACTTGCTACAGAGTTGCCTTAAGTCAGTGAAGACTAGATGAGGCTGGTTGAGAACACCACCAGCTGGGCACCTTGTTTATCTTGCACTAGGCTCGAGCAAGGCCTGAAAACTGAAGTAGGACTGGGGTGAAGTGGAAGCCTCAAAGCCCAGTGTTATCCCAGTGAAGCACAGAAGAGCACCCAGGCCTCTGTACCAGCCATTAACCTTATTCAGCCTCCCCTTATCCATGCATAACAAACCTTTGTTATATATCTGGTCCTTTGAGGAGATAAGGATGTGCATGAAGACTCTTCGGCAAAGGTCAGACAGCCTTTACTTCTGCCTCAGAGGGTAAAAGATGGTTTCCTGACCTCCCATTTTTGTGCCTTTCTGCAGGGCTCTGTCCCA
>NW_008665359.1:54801-57017 GCF_000695815.1 Acanthisitta chloris | reverse complement strand
CTGCTGTGTGAAGGACATGGCAAACCTTCAGACTGCCAAATGAATGTTGTGGGGCAAACATGGAAATCAAGGGGTAATTTCATGCTTTATACATACATTGTATTCTTCCCTCTTATGAGGCTGGTTTCTGGTTTACTAGTTTGTAGGCAGGAAAGGGAACTGCATGAGAAATTTCCATTGTGTAAAGTTGTTTTTTTCTTCAAAGCAGAACAAGCCTAGAAATTCTGCAGCGATCAATCATAAAAATTTTAAAAATCAACAAATAATTATAAAGGGTGATCGAAATGTCTTATTTCAATAAAAATTCAAACACCTTATGTAAGAATACTTTTAGCTTATAAGTTGCCTTGAAAAGGAAACAAATTTCTGACTGTGTAGTGATACCAACTTTTTAACAATCCCAGAGCATGACCTCTGAGGTTTTTCTTCCCCCAGTTAAAAAAACATCCATTTTGACCAGTCCGATTAAATATTTAATTGTGATTAATTTTCATTTTCCAGTTGAAAAGTTTTGTTCTTTAGAACATAAAACCAGTTCTTCTAAATGTCAAATGATGAAAAGACACCTTTCTTGAGTCGTAAAGAGAATGCTTAACACAGAATGTACCTGTTGAATATCCTTATCCTCAGACTTGCCTCAAAATCCAGGAGCAAGCAAGAAGCAAACTAATGGCTATCCCAATATCTGTTCTCCAGTAACTTATCCATAGCATAAGCTACACAAAGATTAATCCTGTTTTGAGTGGCAGAGAATATTGGGTAAAATTGATAATCATATTCAGTGTAGCTTTTGGTATTTCATGATTCTCTGTACTATCATAGTTCTCCTTAAGCAGATGAGTTTCTTACATATACAATATATATTTTTATATATAAAATTGAGAGAAAGCTCTTTAGGATAAATTAGAAGCATTATTTTAGGAATCAGAGTCAATTTAATCTATTTTCTGTGCCAGCCTGTTCTGGTTTACAATTCCTAATCCAGTGTCTAACACAGTAAGATTAACAGAATTGCCTTCTATTTTACAGTCTAATTTTACACTGTTTTCTGTATGTCACAAGATGAATCAAACATGAGTTACCTGAGGTGTCTTTTATGTTTTGGGTATTAATTTATGTTATCTTTTTTACAGCCATACTTATGTAAATACAATGGAAATGTATTATCTTTCTATTTGTCAACCAGTCCTATTCAACTCTAGTTCTTATTCCTTTACAAGTCTGAAAACAAAAAAAAGGAAGATATTTGAAACAAGAATCACATTAAATTGCTTAAGGTTTGAGGTGAGGAACATGCTGGAAATATACATTTCAAGTTCTGGGAAAAAAAACCTATGTATTTTGGAGTCCTCTTGCCTTTTGGTTTGCTTCCAAAACAGATGAAAGTACCTTGTAGTTTTCTTCCTTGGCCTATGAAGTATTTGAGTGACCCAGTGACTCCTCCAGTTCTTCCCAGGAATATTTTGGCATCTATCCTTAGAATATATGTAAAGGCATCTTTCAGAGAAGCACGGTTATCCTCTAAGCTAAAACCCCAGCAAATCTCTCAGTAACTGACTACCCTTTTCTAATATGAATTATCTTCTGCAATTGGCACAGTAACCTGATGTGGAAGAGGCATAACCTTGGGCCCAGTGTAAAGCTCTCCCAGCAAATTTGAAGTTGCTTTGCTCATTAGCTTTAATTCTTTAGAGACAATACAGTTTATGCCCACTAGATGGCAGTGAAACACTGAAAATCCACCAGTTTTGGTTATGTTTTTGTTTATAAATTTCTTCTACAGAGAAAATAACCCGCTACTGTCTAATGCTCCTCCTGAGCAGAAGGCAAATTTACACTTCCCTCCGTATTTTGAGCTGCTGTTTCATAGGAACCTGCACTTTCACATGTATCAGAATTTAGTCTTTGCTCTCTGAAATTTTTGTGTGACTGTTCTCTGCTTCTTGTTCCTGCTTTCTTAACTCTTAACATTCATTCTTAACATTCACAAAAGTCTGTGCCTCTTTTTTATTAGATGTCAATCACTGTTGACAACGTAATGATAAATCACTCCAGTGCTAGTCTCTTCTTTAAAATAACATAATCTTTTCCTTGTCTTTGGGATGGTAACTGATGGACCTGCTGAGTATATACAGGAGACCCTTCTGTGTTCACACTTTGGAGAAATATAGAACCTTATACTGAACTATTCGAATTTTTTGTGTCAACTCCATAAA
>NW_008665359.1:0-54788 GCF_000695815.1 Acanthisitta chloris | reverse complement strand
AAAGAGTTGCATTTGGAGTTTAGAAGAGGAAGGTTGTTTCCCACTCCAAGTTTCATTTGATAGCAGTAGGAGTTTTCAGAAACTCTTAAAGCAAATATTTCACATGTTGATCGTTTGTTCCCAAAGGCCTTGCTGTCTTTTCAACATGAAGCTTTATGCTAAAACTGATCATTTATTTGCACTTCAGAAAAACGTGAGCTACAAAAAGTAGTGTCATCTTATTTTATGATTGTGCTTTCAGTCTAGCAAGATCTTCAAAGAAAAGTATCATCAAAGCAATATTTTCTATTTGAGAAGTATTTCCAAAAGGAAAGTATCTATAGTTCCATTTACTAAGATAATTGCTTTATGGATGCTTGCAAGAGTATGCAACTTCTTAAAAGTTTTGATACTTTGTCCTGACTTTCTTCAGATGGTTGGCTAACTTTATAAAACTCTATGCACACACAGACGAGCTCTTGACAAGAAGACCAGTATGAGACAGCAAAAGAAGTGAAGAGAAGATAGTCTATAAAACCAGCTACAGAAGGTTCGTTAGCAATGATTTTACCAGTCACCTGCTGAAATGCTTTGCAAGAGAAGATTTCTCTTAACTGTTTTCACTGGCTGACCTCTGTTGTTCCCATAAGAACTAAATTTAACATCTGTCTTGTGATATGGAAAACTTCAAAGCAAACTGTAGGCAAAGGTGCTGGGGACTTGCCACTGGTGGTAAGTTCCACTGCTGCCTTTCTAGCAGCAAAAACCCAAAATACAGGCCTTCCATTTTGTGGTCCCTGCAGTGAAGCAGATATTCCATTCAGTCCCTAAAGGCTGCAGTTTGTAATAGAGATTCAACTTTTTTGCTTTGGTAGTAAAAAATTAATGAAATTGACCATGCTTTGGGGGTTTTTTGAGCATCATTTACTGTGCAGTAATTTTTTCCTAACTTCAATATTCATATCATTTTGGCTCACACCTCTTTCCTGTAACAACATTATAATAGCTCAGTGGTTTGGATGGAGATGATACATCTTTGAATAGCATGTCAAAGATCAGCCTAAATAGTTCAAAGAACTGTTTTGGCATTGGATCAAAATTGACTTGAAAAAATGTAAGCTTGTATTTATACAATAAACTCTGCTAAACAATGTAATTATGGTTCATCATGTCAGCTTGAATAAACTTGAAAGGTTTCACTATTTTTAATGCCATTGTAAAAATGTACCAAAAGTGAAAAACTGAATACTGTGTATTTTCTATTGAACCACAAGAGAAGCCCAAGTCCAGATAATACTAAGGGTCTCATTTAAAAACCACAAACTCCTGAGAATTTAGAGTTAAGGCTAAAAATACAGTCTTAACTTATTTTGTTGCATTTAGGTATTGAAGAGGTGGAACTACCTACGCAGAACGGGGTTAGTTAAGGATCCTAAACAGAGTTTGAAAATATCCACAGACGCAGCATTATATGTCGCCAGTCCCATTTATGGATACTGCTATATTAATGACACAATATTTGTTTTAGAGGCCACCAAATATCTTTGCCAGATTAAACATTCGTAATCTGGATCCAACTTTAATATACTCTTTCAAATGGGAAAGCCACAAACAGCTATAGGCAACATCAACACAGTCTCCCTCAATCTGTTAATTTGTCAGAATTACAGACAAGGTAGAGCCAATAATAATAAGCACCTTCCATGGGGAGATTAATTAGAATGTTAAAATAATGAGACTCCTTGCTATAAACAAATCTGAGTTTAGTGTGCTGGAAGAAATATCCTACTCTATTTCAACAAAAGATTGGCAGTAAACTGAGATCAGTCCAGTGAAATAAGACCAGAGTATAAACTTTTATCCAAAAATGCTCATGATCCATAAATTTTGAATACACCTGACCATCTTTTTTTATCATTCGACCTTTGCTTACTATTTTAGGCATGTCTACACAGTGGATCTGTTCACTTAAGCATAGAATATAACTCTGTTAGAAATGTGCACTCCACTTCCTAAGGTGGAACTAAGGGGATTATACTGTGTTTTCATTACAGCCACTGGATTTGCTTTTGCAATTCCATGAGCTTTTGATGCTATGGCAATAAGGAAAATGGAGAAGAAAGAGGAACAACAGTATGAAATGCAACATTAAACTGAACCCACTTCACCAGTGGAGACATTTTTCTGGACAAGGGCTGCTTTCCAGACTAGTGGACTAGATTAGTGATATAAATATGGGACAACCAACTATGGCACTGAACTCAATGGAAACATAGATAATTTTCTGTGACAGTCTTCCTTATTCCCTTCTCTCCAGTTTTAACATTTCTGTCCTAAAAGCTTACAGGAGGATTCTTCTACAAAGGCAGAAGTTTTTCCCTGAAAAATAGTATTTGTAACAAAAGGTTAATAGTCGAAAGGTTTGATCAATTTTGAGGTTGATATGCATATCATTTGGGGATGCATATGCAATGCATATGCATATAGTGGCTGAAGTAGCTATGTGGCAATATAATAATTCTATGTGTGTCTTAGCAGACTGTACTTTACAGGTGACTGCATCACCTGGTGTAAGTATTCAAAATGCCACTGGAAGGGCCCTTTTAGAAAAAGCAAAGCACAAACTAAGAGTAGATATTATACTGCTGTTCCCCATAAAAAATTTCACTGAGATTGCATAAAAATAAGAGAAGCTTAAGCTTCAGTCTGCTTAGCAATATACTATAGCCGAAACCAGAGCCACTATACATTTTTGATTGTTATTTTGTCTTTTCTGTTTATCACTACATTGCCTGACAATGAGGTTATCATTATTTTTAGACAGATACATATTGATACTTAAGACCATGGCCCCATAAAAAATTTCACTGAGATTGCATAAAAATAAGAGAAGCTTAAGCTTCAGTCTGCTTAGCAATATACTATAGCCGAAACCAGAGCCACTATACATTTTTGATTGTTATTTTGTCTTTTCTGTTTATCACTACATTGCCTGACAATGAGGTTATCATTATTTTTAGACAGATACATATTGATACTTAAGACCATGGTGGTGGTGATTGTTATTTTGTCTTTTCTGTTTATCACTACATTGCCTGACAATGAGGTTATCATTATTTTTAGACAGATACATATTGATACTTAAGACCATGGTTTAGTGGTGGTGTCTTCTCCAACCTAAATGGTTCTATGATTGCATGATCTTCATAATCCTATCAGTCAGAGATATCTGGAAAGAGCAAAGAGGTAGAATGTCTAATGGATTGAGATGGTTGAAAAGATGGACTGATGAGCAGAAAATGGGATGGAGAAGGGGCTGGTGGGACTGAATGGCAGGAGAAATGTTTATGCTAGGAAATAAAGATTGAAGTTTGACAAGTGCAGCATTTTTTGAATACTGAAAAAGAGTGAGGAAGAAGACAACAGGAAGAGAGGAAAGCTACCTGCAGAGCACCACCAGAGAAGCATTAATTCTGCCTTATTTAACCCATATCCAGAAATCTGTGAAAACTATGTGGTGCAATGGCACACAAAATACCTGCAAGCATAGTGAGAAATTTTCAGGTTTGTTCAGGAAAAATCCTGATGGCCATAATGACAGTTTGCCTGTCTCCACGATTAAGCAAAGCAATGCCCATGTCTGCACAATCAGAGTTTCGGGCTGCTCTGATAAAATGTCTTGTAGCTGAGGCCTTACAGTGTGCCCTGTATGGCAAGGGGGTTTTAATCATATTTGTGCTAATTAATTTTTTTCATGATTCAATGTTAGAACAAGGTTGCAGTCCACTTCTTTATTATTTAGACAGCATAAGAGCCATAAATCCTCCCTCTTCTGCCTCACTCAGTAATATCTGGATAGGTATGCCTGTGCTCTGTCAGTTCTCCCAATGGAACTGAACATCCTGCACCACTGAACATGCTCCAAGCAGGGCAACCGAGTCCAGCAACTCGGACCTGACATACCCAGATGGAGGGACACTCTGTGAGTGATGTTATAATTATCTGCCTCTGGTTTTAGACTACAGCTTCCTGAGCTGCTCCAGGCTGCATGATGAAGGGAGCATCTGGAAGAGTTCATGATAGGCAGGTGCCTGAACAAGACCAATCCAAACATG
Organism: Acanthisitta chloris; assembly: GCF_000695815.1. NCBI lineage: Eukaryota > Metazoa > Chordata > Aves > Passeriformes > Acanthisittidae > Acanthisitta > Acanthisitta chloris. Next base: position 50,694 of record NW_008665359.1, on the reverse strand, counting down.
AAGAAATGGGGGATAACAATCAAGGGCATTCAGAAGTAAGAGTGGATTTAGACACATTCAGATGGAAAGACACAGAGCCTTATAATACTGAAGAGGGATTTATTTCCTTGTGAGACTTGCCAGGGAATTGTGTACATTGGGTCAGGTAGGAAATGATCAGCACAGTGGGCATCAGCAAAACTACTGGGCTACTTACCTGTGTTCAAATATTAAAAGATGCAAATTCTAATAAGATTCTTTTCAGGATGGGACTCAGTGCTGCTAAACTGATGGCTCCTGCCTAAAAGTCCAACTTGTAAACAGAGGAGCTACAAACAACTTCCTAACACAATAAACTTGATGCAAAATGGAGTGTCTTCTATTTAAGAAAATGTGAGAGGCCTATTTGTTTTGTTTGTTGGAAAGCAATTAAGTTTGAAAAAAATCTTATGTGTGGAAGTCACTTAATAGTGAACTAATCAAAATTGTTCAGATTTGGCTTTTTGGAGTTGAGACACCTTCTTATTGTGTACAGTAGCCTGCCAGCACACAGTCCAAAATATGTTGTCACTGAAGTACCTGGGATTTTTGGTTTATTGCTTGGTTGTTTAACTGTGGTTACTTTATTAATAGATCCATACCATGTACAACATATGTACCTTGAAAGATCATAGCTGGAGAGAGTGACATTGATTCCTAAAATTAGTTTTGAGTGCTGTTATTGATTTCTCTTCCAGAACATATGTTTAAAGAATGGTGCTCTTGAGAATCTTGATTGATCGGTAAATATATCAACTAGTTTACAAGTTTACATCACATTTTTTTCTACTTTTTCAGGAGCTCAGATAAGCAAAATATTTACAAGATCAAACTCTTGTTAAAGTGTTTTGATCTCTAACACATATATTTTCATCCAGTGGTTAAAATTACAAATTGAAAAGTATTTTTAGAAGCACATTTGGGGGACGGGGGAAAGGAAATATTCCTACTATTCTGTCTTATTTCCTCATCCATGAAAGAAGCTGGTTAGTGTACTCACATATGCCAGGCCATTTTTAACCAACATTTGTATATGTGCAGCCAGCAATTATGGAAAGTTGCAGGACATCCAGAGACGCATAAGAAAGACTCTGCCTCTTCTGGTAAAGCAGAAATGGACTCCAACAAACAAATATTTACTCAGATCTGAGTCACAGATGCTGTAACTTCAGGTTACAGCTTCACCTTCAAACCTGCAAAGCTCATTCAGTTCATATTTACCGACTGCAGCACTCTGCTGTGTGTGCTTTTGTGCTTTACTCCAAGAGTATAACTCTATGACTTGATTCCATATCACTTTTAGGTAAAGCTATAGGAATCACTTGTGTAGAGAATCTGATGACGTATATTTAGGAATGTATTTAACTTTTGCAATATTTAATATGAGGAAAAAGAGCAGGATTTGGCCTGTTTGTTATTTTTGTGCCTGATCTGAATTTGGAATATTCTTGTACTCAGGGAGTGATCTAACACCTGCTGAAGTTAGTGGAAGGACTGTGTTCTTTCTCCATAATAGATACTTTCAAATTACTTCATGACGTGTTAACATAAAATAATTTTTCGTGTGTTCATCAACAAACTTGAGAAAACTACTCTATGTAGAAACAAATTTCTTAAAACGTGTCAAAATGTAATATTAATAAAAAACGTTTTTCCAAGCCAATTTGTATGCACAATCTTCAAAAGATTAGTCCTTTAAAATATTCAGTTGTGTCAGAAGACACAACTGTGCTCACAGGGTATAATTTTTGGTGATGTGGTATGAGAGTTGCTGTCTACAGGGTGTAATGATCTGTGACCACAGACAAACTGACCCCAGGATCATCAGCCAGCCACAAACACAGCACTGGGATTTTAATGTGGCTTCCAAAACCACAAACCTCCACCCGCTGAACTAAAACAGAAACTGTTCTAGATCAGCTAATAGAGGACTGATGAGCAAACACATGAGGAGGTGCATCATGTTTTCATTGCAGCACATGTGTACTTCTGTGATCACATCATTAGCAGGTACTAGAAGGTTAAGTAAAATAAAAGCTTCTCACACACAGACAGAGGCTGTACAGAGTGAGATCTATATTTGACAGCAGCCTTGGGATATGCTTGGTCCCTTTTGAAATAGATGAGTATTCTCCCTGGCTGATGTCCCCTTTGGAGCCTCTTCTCAGTCCTGCTTAATTCATAACGATTCAGTGTTTTCTGCCTCTGTAACTAGAGGTGAAGTGCAATGATGGAGCCAAATAAACAGGAAAGTAATGAATGTACTGTCAAAAATTGAAGATTCAAAAGGCAAAGCAGCAAAACTGCTAACCCCATGACTCTTACCAGAGGGAAGAAAAAGGGGAAAAAATAAAGAGGGAGAAAGGGTATAATTTTCATAAACCAAGAGATGTCATACAACATTATCAGCTCCAACAATGAACTCTTTCCTTGCCAGGTTTCCATAAGAGTATATTAAAACTGGAGAAAGCAAAATGCTTTATCTGGGTAGCCTTCATCAGGTGCTTTTTTCACACTTTTCAATTCACTTGTGCAGCTATTATAATAAACTTCCCAGGGGCAATATTTACAAATCTTCAACATCAAGATTAAATGTGAAGTGAAAAGGAAAGTGAAAACCAAATCGTCCTTGGTGGAAACTCTGAAAGACTTACAAAGCTAACAGTTTTTCTAACTAGCCTTCAAATACTTAAATTCTTCATCTGATGAAATCCATATAGGATTTAGGATTCTCTCTGCCATAATTCCTTGTATTTAAGACCACAACACTTTTTTAAAAAAAGGCAGATGTTGCCATTATCTTGCAGAAATGAGACTGTCTGGAAATAAAAGCATCAGAAAATGTACTCATATTTCCCCTGGATTTAGAATGAGTTTGTTCATCTTGTTCAATTAGCTCTTGCTGAGTTTTGTTAAGAGACAGGTGTGTTCCTTAGAGACATTTTTTTCAGAAAGTTTTCAAGTAATTTCAGTGAAAACCATATAAAATCAAAAAATAAAAGCCAGATCTTCAGTGGGTACAAAATCAGAACTCTATTGATCCTGTCATTCTGGATCAGGAGCAAATAGGGTTAGCTCAGGTGGAACTAATGGGACAAAATAAAACCAACTCTAACGTTTGTTTCTCCTCACATCCTAGTCTGTTGACTGCCTGTTAAATTGCTCTATGACCATTAGACATCCAATGGCTACTTAAGCAGATAAATTCTAGAAAAGCTTTGTTTCAAGTCAACACTGGCAATCACAAACCTGGCACTATCAAAACTTAATTCTTGGATCCTATATTTCCATTACTGATGTTGCTATGGTACCAAAACCTTTCTACTGGGAATGTACATATCTGCCTGCAATCTGACAGCAGTAAAATGCAGAGTTCCTTTCTCATAGCTCAACTCCTTCAGGGCTCATAAAATGTGCATTCCTCCACTTCTCTCAAAATACAGTTTGATTTGGTAGATGATCATGCTTATCAACACCTCCTTATGTCCCCCCTTCCCACACATTCCCAAGCTAGCTGAAAGATTATTTCCTGTTTGACTTGATAGGCCAGTCATTAAGATTCTGGGTGTCTTTGACATTTTTCATCCCTCTTTCAACAGAATTTTTTTCCCACTTTACAAACAGGCAGGCCATGGTATATTCTAGGATTATCTCTGTCTCCCTTTAGCTTATAGTTCACATCAAATATTTAATTTTATGCTGAAAGAGAAAAGGCATGAAAAAGTGAGAATTAGTGTCCAATAAGTTAAGGGACTCCCTGGAAAAGGCAGACTGGGACCCTTTACTTACTCAAAAAATTATTTCTGTAAAGTGGAGCAGCTTCACCAAGGCTATGGTATAGCCTTGCACTAAGTCCTTGCATTACTGCAGCATCCTAGAACAGAGGCTTTAGTCTCCCTTCAGGCAGGAAAGGGGACTAGACTTTGAAGCCAGACATCATACACAAAACAAGGATACTGAGAAGTGGCATAGATATCTATTGCTAAGTCCATATCCTGATCTGGTATTTTGGAAAGGACTGATCTGTTCACATTATCCACTCAGATTAAATATCAACCAGAAAAGTCTTGAGAATTTATAACTTTGCCTCCAGTTTATATTTAGTCAAGTTATTTATTCCAGTAATAATAGTTTTTTTCTGGCTTATGGAGTTAAAAAAGGCTATTTTTGCTGATTTGTACCTTTATAAAAATAGTCAATATATTAATTTATTTTGGATTTTGTTTTTGAATAAAAGCATCTAAATCAATCACTGAAAAATATGTACTCATATTTTTTATACATAGGGTAATATACTTAATGTGTGTATACTGTAACAAAATAGTTCCCCGAAACATTGGACACAGGAGCAAAGGCAGAATTATTTTTATGTAGAAACAAGTTTTCCTACTGAAATAGTTTGGGTCATACTTTGCTTCTGGGTTAGCAGGGGAAATAACAACAAATACATTCCTTTAAAAGTTTTGAATGATACCTGAGAAGTTTCAGGAATTTGCTATCGAACACATTCAGCAACTTCTGGAAGAAATTAGTGGCATAAATTCGAGATCAAAAGAGTTTATCACTCAGGAGTTGTCACTGTCTATTCCCAGGCTATTAATTGTACTTAATTCTGCTTTTCTATCTGTAAAGCCATAAAATAAATAACAATTACTTTAATGGGTAAAAGCCTGTATGGGTGGCCAGGCCCAGAGAGTTGTGGTTAGTGAAGCTAAATCCAATTGGTGTCCAGTCAGTAGTGGTGTTCCCCAGGGCTCAATTTAGGGACCAATCCTGTTTAACATCTTTATTGATAATCTGGACATAGGGATTGAGAGCACCCTCAGTAAAATTTGCAGATGACACTAAGCTGAGTGTGAGTGTCAACCCATCTGAGGGTAGGAAAGCTCTGCAGAGGGACCTGGACTGACTTGATCCACGGGCTGAGGACAACTGCATGAGGTTCAATAAGGCCAAGTGCCAGGTCCTGCACTTGGGACACAACAACCCCATGCAGCACTACAGGCTAGGGGAGGAGTGGCTTCAGAGTTGTTAGTCAGAAAGGGACTTGGGAGTCCTGATTGACACAAGTTCAATATGACCCAACAGGGTGCCCAGGTGGCCAAGAAGTCCCAATGGCTTGGCCTGTATCAAGAATAGTGTGGCCAGCAGGACTACGGAAGTGATCATTCCCATGTACTCAACATTGGTGAGACCACACCTTGAGTACTGTGTTCAGTTTTGGGTCCCTCACTTTAAGAAGGACATTGAGGTGCTGGACTGTGTCCAGTGAAGGGCAACGAGGCTCATAAAAGGTCTAGAACATGTCCTACACGGAACAGCTGAGGGAGTTGATTTGTTTAGCCTTGAGAAGAGGTGGCTCAGGAGTGACCTCATGGCTCTCTACAATTACCTGAAAGGGGGTTGTAGAGAAGTAGAGTATTGCCCTTCCTGCCATGCATGTAGTGAGAGGACTAGAGGAAATGGCCTTAGACTGAGACAGGGGAGATTAAGATTAGAATTTTGAAAAAAATAATCACTGTTAGGGTGATCGGGCATTACAGCCTTGAGAAGAGGTGGCTCAGGAGTGACCTCATGGCTCTCTACAATTACCTGAAAGGGGGTTGTAGAGAAGTAGAGTATTGCCCTTCCTGCCATGCATGTAGTGAGAGGACTAGAGGAAATGGCCTTAGACTGAGACAGGGGAGATTAAGATTAGAATTTTGAAAAAAATAATCACTGTTAGGGTGATCGGGCATTACAATAGGTTGCCAGGTGAGGTGGTGGAGTGACCATCCCTAGAACTGTTTAAGAGGTGTCTGGATCTGGCACTGAAAGATATTTTTTAGGGTTTAGGGGTTACAGTGGAGTTCCAAGTTAATGGTTGGACTTGATGATCTTTAATGCCAACCTTGATGATTCTACGAAAAACATGACCTATACAACTCTTCACTACTACCTCTGTAATGAGATGCAGTTAGCTCAGCACCATGGGAGGTTTGATTCCACTGATGGTTTCCTATCCCTATGTGAAGTATATAGTTTTTTCAGTTGATGGAAGGTTTTTTCCCATTTAATGAGCAGAATGCTTATGATGTCCTTCTGCCAGCTCCATGGAATGAAACAGCTACAGATTAATGGCATGATCTCATACAGAGGTGATGGAGTATTATTAAAAGAAGCTGTCTGCTATTCAGCACTACAAATGGAGTTACATGGTGGAATTGCTGGGCCTTTTTGATCTCTTGACTGCCTGGAGTTCCCTCCAGTCTTGTGGTGAGGGTACGAGGCAATTGCCAAGGAGTTAATGGTCTTGGATACAAGGGAAGGGGCCAGTAAATGAAAAAGAAAAAAAAAGAAAAAAAGGAAATATTCAATTAACACCTATTTATCTTTTCTAATAATTCTCAGACATAATTATACTATCTGGTGATAGATGTATGTGTCTCATTAACAGCATTGTATATATTTATGTATGTTTTGGCCAGGAGACTGAATCCTAGAATTTTTCATAATGACAACCTTGCTGTTGTTAACTTCACCCTACATTCTTGTGATGGCACTTCATTCCAGTATTTTCATACTTTTTTTTCCTACAAATAACTCAGCTGGAAATACAAGATTGTTTTGAAACCAACTGTTATTTTCCTTTGAAAATAAACATCTCTTTGCATTTCTCAGTAGGGGACTTTCTTTGAAGTTACTCATGATTTTCAAACTATTCTTTCAGAGCACCTCAGGTCCAAGCTTTCTCTGTGCTTGCAGCTGATCCACAAAAAATGGAGCACTTTAAGAGCTACATCAAAACATGGAGCTTCAGACTCCTAATATAACCACTATGATTCCTAAAGATCTAGATGTGCTCAGATGCAGTGACCTCTTGATAGATTTGAGCAGATGTTAAAGTGTCCCTATGATGCTTAGAGTGATTTCCTAATTCTGTCCCTTGTAAAAGGCTTCATCAAGCCAATCACCTAACAAGCAACCATGAGGGCAGACCTGCCAGATAATGTTTAGTACAAAGCACTGATGTCTCAGATAGAAATACCCTTGCTTTCAGTTTGTCCTAAAGGCCCCATAAATAGTCAGATAGAGTGTGATCATGCATTTACCCTGCATGCTAAAGGAATTTGCACCCTGAGTAAGCACCTTTGTTTCGGAATGTTCTAGAACGGACCTCTTCTCTCTCTTATGTCAGCATTTCTTGGGTCATGGTTTAGCAGTAGCATGGCAGTTCTGGGTTAACAGGTGGACTCAATGATCTTAGAGGTCTTTTCCAACCTTAAATATTCTGTGATTCTATGATTCTTTTCTCAATGGGTACTTCAGTTTCTCACCCAGTACTAGGTGTTTCACACTCCCCGTGCATCTCCTCAACTGACTGGAACTAAGGCCATAAATTTTTCTAGGCAGGAAGTTAAAAGTGCTGCAGTGCCCATCCTCCATACAGCTAAGCCCTTTTGGTCAACAATTTTAGTGGATCTTCAGTAAATGAGAGCACGGGGTACCAGTCCAAGGACTGGAAGTATTCCAGCAGCAATTGCTAAATAATGTGAGAAGCGAGGAGAGGAACAACCAGAAACTCCCATCCCACAATGGCACATAGGTAAGTCTAGTATTAGGCAGCAGCAAGCATGACACTGTTACACTTCTGATACTTGCTCCCTGCATACCTCAATGTGCTCCCATGCTGCAGAAGGGAGTTGGAGCCAAGGTCCTGCTCCTTCCAGAAGGCCTTCTTTGAGAATACCACAGCTTTGTGTTTTTCTTAGCACATGGTTCTTGGCAGGGGATAGCCAACATACCAACTATCAGTATTACAGTTGTAGGGTAGACAGGGAAAGTAACAATTCCCATGTACTAACAGGTTGTGGCTGTTCTTTCTTCTGCAGGGTGAAAGGACCTCAACAGGTTGAAGAGATGGGTGGTACCATGGTCTAGTAACCACGGTATGGATGGACTTGATGTTCTTGAAGGTTTTTTCCAACCTGGTTGATTCTATGATTCTATGATTCTATTGTATGAGAACTGTCTGAAATTCAACAAAGTCAAATGCAGGGTCCTGCATCTTGGGAAGAATAACCCCAGGCACCAGTACAGGCTGGGGACTGACCTGCTGGAAAACAGCTCTGTGGAGAAGGACCTGTGGGTCCTGGTAGACAACAAGCTGTCCATAAGCCAGTAGTGTGCCCTTGTGGCCAGAAGGCAAATGGTATCCTGGGATGCATTAGGAAGAGCATTGCCATTTGATCGAAGGAAGCAATCCTGCCCCTCTACTCAGCTCTGGCGAGGTCTCACCTGGAGTACTGTGTCCAGTTCTGGACTCCTCAGTACAGGAGAGACATGGAACTCCTGGAGGAGATCCAGTGGAGGGTGACAGAGACAATGAAGGGACTGGAGCATCTCTCTTATGATGACAGGCTGAGGGAGCTGAGCCTGTCCAGTCTCAAGAAGAGATGACTGAAAGGGGACCTCATCAGTGTCTATAAGTATCTGAATGGAGAGTGTCAAGAAGACGGAGCCAGGCTCTTCTCAGTGGTGCCAAGCAAAAGGACAAGAGGCAGTGGGTAGAAACTGATGGACAAGAAGTTCCATCTTAATATGAGGAAGAACTTCTTTATTGTGCAGGCGACCATTCACTGGAACAGATTTCCCAGAGAGGATGTGGAGTCTCTCTCACTGGAGGTATTCAAGAGCCACCTGAACACAATCCTGTGCAATGTGCTCTGGAATGGCTGTGCTTGAGCAGAAGGTTGGACCAGATGACCACTGTGGTGCCTTCCAAACTTACCCATTCTGTGATTCTGTGATATGGATCAGTTGGCCAATGTAGATTAGAATTATATTGTCTACAGCAGGTCACAGCTATTGATAAGGTACCAAATGTTCCCGTTGCTTTTTCATCCTAGTAAAAATAGTTCTATAGGAAGTGACAGAAGTCCACTTTTTAATAAAATTATCTTCTACCAAGGATCTTGAAAAAGGCAATTGCACTTACATTACACTTACATTACTTTAATTACATTAAAGGAAATTCAGTGACATCTGTGACTTCAAACAGAATGGCAATTCATACATGCTGCATGTAAAGATTACAAATTGTTATTTCTATATATTTTCAAGGAAAATTTAATGTTAACAGAATTAATAAGCTATTAAAATATCATATTTTACAACTTTCAATGGAATGAAATAACTTTTAAAATAAAAGATGCTTTTAAAATAATTATCTTTGAATTACTCAAAACACTTTGCTATGATTTTGACTTCATGCATTAGGAAATTCATTTATTTTCAAAATAATACTATAAGAAAAGCCTTATTTTGGAATCCCCCAAATGCTTTTATTTTCCAAAAAGTAGAAAAAAATAGACTATGATGCTACAACAGAAATTCTTTTTTCAGGAGTTATGGATGAAAATTTTGCAAAATTAAGCTTTAACTGTTTTTCCTCTGTACCTTATGAAACCTATTATGCTCACTGCATCTATCAGAAGGATCACCTGGGCTTTCACAGAGGGCCAGCAGACAAATTGTTGTTATAAGGTATTGGAAGGGAAGTTCCAGTTGGACTGCTAATGCTACTCTCATAGCTCTTTACTTTTCTGACATGTTGACAAAAGTTCTGGGTTTATTTCATGAAGAATGACATTCTACTGACAGAATAAGTATTAGGTTTTGTACAGTCTACTGTTTTATGGGATTTTGTAATACCTGATTACCAGATGTGTTAATAAATAATGAGAGGAAATGTAAACTAGTGAAATTTGAAAATTGCCCAACTAGAATGGCATAGTTGGAAGAAACTCAATCATTAACCCTGGAGGAGTAGCATAAAGTAAGATACATTGCATAACCCCAACCCTCTGTTAGTCCAACACAAATAGCAAACAATTAAGCAGCAATAAAAACCATATAACATACATCTTGGCTACTGAAAAGATAATTCATATATTGTCTGACTTGGTGTGATGACAGCTATACTACTCTATCCCATGGACTTACACATACTTGTCTAGAACACTTTGTTTTGAGGAAGAAGAGTGGGTGGTGAAATTACTTTTGGTTATTCATGCTGATTTTCATATGATCTTCAAGATACTCACCCTCATTAAGGGGAGAACAAGAAGGCTCATTATGTGGTGAAACCTTAGTTTAGATACTTGGGGATTTTTTTTCATCTCATATGAACATGATAAACTCTCTTCATTAAAGGTACAGCATTAAAGCTCTCACAGATGGACTCATGTTAGTAATGGAGCATGAGAGACCAACAGACACAAAAGCAGACTGAATAACCTTTCAAAGATAAGACATTTAATTTAAGCCTTTTGCTTTAAGGCTGTATATGTATATAAAACCAGATGTCATCTGATGCCATGCAGACTTTAATGACACTTGTTTCAAATGTGTCTGTATCCCCTTATCCAACATTATGGCTCTCTCCTTCTCATCTCTGTAGTTTTCCAAAAGATTTGAATCTGTTCTTTTAATTAATTGTCTGAATTCAGATTACAGTGGTCTACAGGGACTAATTCTCCCCTTTCTAAATATAGCTCCTGCTGTCTATACAAAATGTGATATCCCTTCCCCTTTTCTATACACAAATGCAGACAGTGGAGAGAAGGTTACATAGCAGACCATGTCTGGATGTCACTATAATATTGATGACAAACCTGTCATCTTCATTCCTCTGCTTAAAGCACAGAAACACCATATGGTGAAATTGGAGGATTATGACTTTTCCTCCTTCCCTGAAAATCTTCCTTGGTAGGCTAAACATCTGCAAGTTTGAGTTTGACCCATACTTTTTTTTCCAAAATAAGGACTGATTGATTGAATTAGTGCTTGAGAGAATGGATGAAACATCTCCTCAATAAAACTCCATTAGCAGCAAACTGCTGTAATTAATGTACAATGTTGAATAAAAGCTGGAACCTTTTCCTACTTGTAATTCTGTTTCTGAAGGTTGGCCATAAGGGGTCTCTTTGTCCTTCCAAGGACAGTAACAAAGCCCACTCCAGAACTGATAAATAAGTGAGAAATAGAAAATGTAACAAGATAATGAAGAGGAGAAGTACTGGGATAAGCAAGATAGCCCAGACTAGAAAAAAAATAGTGGGTTTGGTGATTTTAAGGTACTTAATTTTTCAGTAATGAGTAAGGGATGAGAGGCATTCTCCATTCCTGTGAGTGGGGCAGGATGGAATCAGTCAGAACCAGTGGCATGATACATGCATGCTTGAGGTAATGTTCTAGCTGTGGGAATGGATGCCAACTGCTTCCTGTAGAATAAAAATAATGGGTGTATGAGGCTTGACCAAGTTGCTGAATATTGTCAGCCACTGGAAATATGTGCTGGCACTGAATTCTGCAGCAGGACAGCAAGATCAGTAAGTAGAGAGGTAGACAAAATATCTAGATCTTCTAGCTTTCTCCTCCTACAGGTGTGGAAACCACTGACCTCTGTGCCAAATGGAATGGAGTAAAGCTTAGTGGTATCAAAGTGATGTAAGATAGTAAAAATGTGGAATGAGAATGCCAAAATTCTCTTACATTCCTTTTAATGGGAGCTGGGTTTAGGACAAGGAAGTAAGTCAACTGCCCATGAAAGAGGTGAGATATCGTAAAGATGAAATTAAGCGGTAATGCTTGTTGTCCAACATGCACATTGAAGGAAGGAGAAGTTATGCCTTGTTCTTTACCTGTGGAGGGGGTGGGTACACATTTCAGTCTTCATTTATTTAGCCTTCAATTTTATTCTTAGATTTTTTTCTCACTCTTAGAAGAGGTATCATACAATAGAAGTTAGAACTGTCTCCAGCCAAACCAGGACTGGCCTCAACAGTTTATCACTTTTTTTTGGTTTGTTCAGTACTGTCATGTGCTTCATGTGACTGACCTGTCCTGTACCTTCAGTCCATTTGGAAAAAGTGTTGTGTATTGGAAATACTCTGCTGAATATTTCTTCTGTAAATTTTGGCTTCTAATATCACTTAAAAAAAAATAAAAGCAGAAAAGGATAAAATCAGTCTCCTCTCCCTGACTGGCTATTAGAGGGCTGAATGTTTTTCAAAACGAAAAGTTGAAATAACAGTCCTAATGACAGAGTGATATAGAATGTGGGAGAAAGTTTATTTTGGTATGCAAAAGTGGGCCATGGAATTACAAGTTACAGGGATTAAAAATGATTTTACCAAAAATGGTTTATCTTTGCCAGCAGATAATATAAGCTAGAGGTTTCTTTTAACTGTCACTTTAGTTAAATCTAATGTGCATGTTTCTATCATCTCTGTGTTTATTCTGCCTCCTACTTTTTCTGCAATTCCTCCTACTCTCACTTTCTCTGATTTCTACCCTCTCTTGGCTTCCTGACTATATGTCTGCTTCATTCTCATCCTGCTCTGTTGATCAAATCCTGCAGTTATAACCTTACTTCTCCTTTCTCATTTTTTAATGCAAGCTCTATCAGCAATTTTGTCTATGTGAAAACAGTTGCCAAAAGGAATTTTTTATTTCTTCCTCAGGTTCTAATCCCTATATCCCATCAGATTTATATTTTTTCTTTTGCTTTTTAAAATCACTTTCTGGTTCAGGGAGTGAGTGAGAGATATCACAGAAAAATTCAGTAGGATCTCACTTTCCCCCTTTAAAAACATAGAGAGTTGAGGGGCACAGTTCAGATGTATACAGATCTTAAGCTTCTGAAATATAAAGGGAAGCTACTTATTGAAGGAAGTGGCATGTGACTTTTTGAAACATATCTGAGCCTGCACACGTGCAGTCTCAGTAATGATTCAAAAAATATGAACAGTAAGATTCCTTTTAATAGCCGAGCTAGTTTCTCTTCTCAAAAGATGCATATCTCAAAAAGACATTTCTATCTTGCTGAAGGAGCAGGAAACTAGTAGAAAAAAATGGATCTGAGAGTTATTTGGTATAGCTTTGTCTGTTTAATTTTCAGTGGATCATATCAAGAATGAGACTGGCCAGATGCTAGGATCTGTAATCTTTTCCCTCTTTATCTATGTAAATTACTTATCCAACTGTATTTAAGCAAGTTTTTTTCCTGAGGTTTTCTTTATGAATCTGCATCTTTGCAAGCTATTTCAGTTGCTAATACTGCCGTTATATCATTTAGCATACTCACAGTCAGCTTGCCTCCTAATTCAAAGCAAAATGACTGATACAGACTTGATTCTTAAGTGAAACAAATTTACCATCTCATGGCTATGTCTAGAAGGAACAGAGAGAGCACAAGACAGAGGACTTAGTTTGGATCCCATCTCTTCTAGCACATCTCTGTCTCTCACAGTTCAGTAGAGATCAATTGTTTCTTTCTTTGCCACTCCCTTAATAGAATTGTTTTCTCAGAGTTTGACTCTCTGACTTTTTGTACAATATAGTTTTCAAAACTTTGTGCCTAATATCAATTCTGGAGGCCAGTAGTTGGTTTTGCTGTTGCAGATAAATTGGCAAATTTTTCATTACCTTCTTCACAATGTCATGAAAAGCCAGCTTGGTGGATAACTTAAACCTGAAATCTGGTCATTTCTGTAGGAACATTTTAGGTCATTCCAAGTGGCAGCTTGTACAGAAAAAATAAAAGATCCAAGTATCATGATCAAAGGAATACTAGGATCTTGCTAGTGGATCTCAAACCTAAAGAAGCTCAAGTCCTGAGCTCTGGCCTTGTGATACTCCTATTCCACTACCTTTTCTGCAGAAGAGGAGGGAAGAAGAGCCAGAGCGCTAGATACTGTGTAAAAGCTACTTTATAACCATGCAGTAGAAGGATGGTAGCCTTGCTCTGGACCTCCTCAGGTATCACTGGTGTTTTGTTAATGAAGTTGTGGCCTTCTCCATCCATATTGAGTCTTCTGATCAGCTTTTACAGTCCCCAGCCATGGTGGCATGACATGACAGGAAAGGGAGAACACCGCAGTGCTGCTCCCACGACAGGAACAGTTGGGCAGAGCTGAACCAACTTCTACCGGAGTCACTGGTAAACTTTACTGTCTGGGACAGTGCCAGATCAGATCAGTGGAGCTGAGCTTAATTAAAGGCCCTTTAATTTAAAGGATGGGACAGAACAAGAAAGAACACCTCTGGTTCTTACAGCATCTGCACAAACAGGAGAAAACTTATCAAATGGCAAATAATGAGAATATGTTGTTTTAACTGCAGGAAAACCACAATCATCCTACTGCAATAGTTTATTTAACAACAACACTGATAGCACTTGCATTTAGATTTTGTGATGGCAGGTTCCTTTTATTCACCTTCATGGGTCTGCAGCTTTGATAAACGTAGGTGCTACTCGATAAATAAACATCAACACTTTCATTGTGTAGCTTATGGGTAGGCAAAGACAGACAACCATTTTCTTAGGGTTTATCAGACCATGCTTTCATTTGGCATCATTTACAGAAACAGTTCTCAATGTATAGCTTGCAGAACACTCGCTGGTGGCCTACAAAGAATTAGCTCCTCACACAGTGCATATTTCTCTGCCTTTCTCCTCTTCTCTAAAACAACAGCTAGAGCTGTATTCACTGCTTTCCCAGTGCTCCTTCTCAGGGCAAGAAAATGCTGTACTACTTGCAAGAATGTTACAGATTTCTGAATGCATTGCTTAAAAAATGTCTATCAGTCCTTCCACTGGCATCTCCTGAAAGCGAACAGCTGGCCCTCCTTAACTATCTGGCAAGCACCTGCTGCTCAGCAATAAGAAATTATAATACTTGTGTTCTTTTTTTAAAACATGACAAGGAGGCAATACAAAAACAAATCACAGTAATGCATGATTATTCCAGCCTTCATTTGTGCACAGTCAGCATGCTGAGATATTCCAAGCCAAGAGGATTTTTTCCTTGCTTTTAAAGAAAGATTTATTCATAAGGGTGAAGAGGGCAAATTCCCAACATTTCAGCCCTCAGCTGGCTTTTGTCAAGGGTTTCTAATGCACACACATGGTGAGGCTTGGCAAAGGCACAGGGGGGAAAAAGTTATGGAGTAAATTCTATGGATTGATAAATACTCTTTGTAGTAATGTTAAGGTTTGCCAAACTTTTCATGGATGAGGAATGTGAAAGCTTAGGAGTATATGCCGATGTGCATATACTTTTACATGCGCAGATAAATAGCACAGTCTTTGTTTACCTACCATGACTTTACCATTGTATTATCTTACTTCACCATTAATTCCATTAAATACAGTCAGTAACCCTTCAACTACACAGCTGGAATAAAAGTAAAAAAATCTGGCCTTCTGTGACCACAGCACTAGAGAGCTCACTTCCCTCACTCCACCACCTTATACATAGGGTAAGACTCATGCTTATCTGATGAGACTTTCCTTCACTTTATATTTAGAAAACACCCAAGAGAGTGCATTCATAATGTTTAAAAATTATTTGGGCTTATGTCCACTTCCTTTTTTGATTTTTTTTCTGCTTGAATTAATAAGGGAAACACATGCTTCAGAACTAGCTTCTACCTAGCTCTTTTGGGGACTCGCCCAGCCTATGTAAGGATTGCAGATAAAGTGGTATCCTTCCCCTCAAGTAAAGCACATATTGTTCCATAGCACGTGGTCGATTCTACTCTGTCTTCCTGGAAATTATGCATTTTACATTCTATGTGTAAAAATAAATGCATAATGTTAGACATCTTGCATTGCATAATGTTAGACATTCTGCATGCCAAAATCATGCTCTACAGCAACCACAGTCCTGAGAGCAGAGGCTGAGATTTGTAACTCTTCAAGTTAGGTGTCCAAACCACGACTTTTTTTTTCCCTTGGGCCTCTTGCATGACTCCCACATGCCTGGCTGTGCAACAGGGGCTCCTTATTGCTTGCCTACCTTCCTTTTAACAGAGCTCTTTTACACATGTGCAATGCTTTATTTGGGAGTCTACTGAAAGTGTGAGAGAGGGGCTGAATCCCCTCCAGACAAGGAAGAAAGTAACTATGAGGGTCCTACTTCATGTATGGGTTATCTAACAAATAATAGACAGTATGTAGAAAAACTCAACATTGATGGAAGCAGCACTTGCTGCCACAATTTTAGGTTCTTTTCCTAGCCATCAGAAGGAGGAAACTCTATGCTCTGTATCTCTTATGAGCTCTCTGCTTCGTCCTGAGAAGAAGGCTCTAGCCCTCAATAGTTGACATGATGAAATTCAGCTTTCTTTTCACCATTGAAAGGTGAACATGCTCTGTGTTTACACATATGCTGGCACTGTTGGTAGACAGAAAGGATTCTTCATCACTTTCTTGGATTTAGGCACTAATATTCTAAGAACCTCTTTATATAAACAAGTGACTTTTCAGAATGTTGCCTTCTTTACCCAGGTGTTCTACCCTGTGATGCATGAACTGTTGTTCCAATACCTCTCACTTTTTGTGAGGAAGCATGATATTTTCATTAATATAATTGTGAGAAATTTTGAAAATGCATATCATATAAACAGCATTCTGAACTACTAGCTAAAACTAATTAAAATCATATTGTTTTGAAAACACGTAATTTATATGAAAATAAATAATAGAACATGTATTGCAGTTTTAAGAACCAGTATTTTCTGATCGGTGAAGACTCCAAATGACTGTTTTAACATTGACAAAGGTATTCCATAACACTAGCTGAAGTAGAATAAAATATTTTAAAAGTAATAATTAAAATGCACTTGAAGAAAATACGTTGAATAAATAAAACACAATTGTAGGAATTTAGAGTAGAAACTAATTTCTGATATCAACAGCATCATTTACTTTTAGAAAATAAGGACCCTTAATAAAGTCAATTTTTTACCCACATCAGATTTTTTACTTAGATTGTCCTTTTCACTTTAAATACTTTTATTGGCTCTGTTTCTTCTGCAAATGCAGCTGTCAGAAATAAAACTATTTACATTTAAAGTGAACTCCACAGTATGATGTCTTTATTGCACAAAATCTTGAATAAACAGCATATGCTAAAGTAGAAATTTCCAAAGACTCCAAGTTAAAATTATATTTTCCATTTGCTTAGTTTTGTTCAGCTGGCATTTTGCTCCTTCTGATGTATTTTCTCCTGTTTGTAACCCCGCTCTCGCCGTTATGTGCTTATGCACTTTTTGGAGAAGAGGTCTGCAGGTATCTTTAACATTCCTTCTCTAGCTGAGGAAAAGTGACACTACATAAAATGGTCTGTGTGCTAGTTTTGTCTGGGATAGATTTCATTTATTCATAGTAGCTGGTATGGGGCTATGCTTTGGATTTCTGCTGAAAACAGTATTGATAATACATAGTTATTTTTGTTATTGTTGATCAGTGCCTCAGTCAAGGCTTTTTCTGCTTCTTAGCTCACCCTATCAGCAAGCAGGCTGGGGGTTGCACAAGTTGTTGGGAGGGGGCACAGTTGGGACAACTGACCCCATCTGACCAAGGGGATATTCCATACTGTATTCTGTTGTGCTCAGCATATAGAGATGGGGGAAGATGAGGAAAGGCAGATGTTGGGAGTGATAGTCACTGTTACATGTGATGGAGTCCTGCTTTCCTGGGGATGGTTGTGGAGTCTCCCTCACCGGAGATAACCAAGAACCATCTGGATGCAATCCTGTGCAATGTGCTCTGGGATGACCCTGCTTCAGCTGGCAGGCTGGACCAGGTGACTCACTGATGTGCCTTCCAACCTTACCTATTCTGTGATTCTTGACTTCAGAGGGTTGCTGTTTGAGTCCATAGCTGTATGTCTATATAGCAGCATATGCACCTAAATAGCAGTATTTAAGAGGACAGTTTCCTATGAAGTAACACTACATGGGTCTCTGCAAAGATGTTATTAGCATCCACAGACACTATGATTCTAACTCATCAGAAAAAGAGAAAAAAATAATAAGAAAGTGATTGCTTGCAAGCAGCAGGAGTAAATTTATCAAATATATAGATGATTTAATGATATCAGCATCCACAAAGCATGAATGACAAGCTGTAAACATGACATAAGAGAGAGATAATGTTTTAGGGCAACTAGGTAACCTGGTTGTGAGAGTGGGGAGTTATTTCCATCAAAAGCTGTGTTAGCCACCATAAACCTCTGGGAAGCCTCTGAAGAAAAGAGTGGCATGAAGACAAAAAGAAATTAAAATACTTGTATGGAGTAATAAAAAGCTGAAAAGCGACAGCAAAGCTAATAATATGTGTATACCAATGATTGCAGACTGTAGTTAAAAGATTTTTTTTGACATGGAAAGGTAATAAATAGATACAAATAAAATGATAGTCAAAACATTAGCTTTGACTTTTCCTGAAACATTCTTCATGTTTTTCTGAGATGCTACAAATAATAATGATGAATGGATACAATTTGGGTTGAGTTTATTCCCACAAAAGAGAATTAAATCCCTGAGTGAATGACTAAGGGCAATTATAGAAACTTTTATAAAACCTGAGTAAAAAGTGTATTTTCCTTTTATTAAATTTCTTTATTTTTTAAAAAATTAAAATCATATCAATCCATTGGTCTTCTGAAGAAAGTTCATGCTTTGGAAAGAAGAGAAGCAAAGCAGGTAAGGAATTTGACACTATTTTCAAGGAGGGGAGAATTTTCCACTGCTGTACATTATTCAGTCAGACTGGACCAGTAATGAAACAGATGTTTCCCACCTATGACTCCTGAGTTGTCATAGGAATTACATTTATTATTTTAACTGGAACTTTGTCATACAACCATCAAGGCTACTTTGGTGTGATGGTTTCATGATATAGCTTATGGAAGGAAGTAAAACAGACTCTGGAGATGTAAATGCCACAGCAGCAGCATGAGGTCCAGCTGTGTGACCCATGTGGTCTTGTTCAGCAAGGAAATAAAAGTATTCTAGGACTGCCAAAGACATCTTCTGTTTCTGAGCCTCTCTTGGATCATCCCTTGCCCCCAGCTCCCTGAGCTATACTGTTCCTAGGCATTACATTTTGGTATACAGCTCCAGGTGACTACACAAGGGTTAAAATTATGCAAAACTAGATATGCTCACCAAAAACCAGTGTGCTTATTTTTGCTTTTGGACATACCCAAAATAATCAAACAGATATGTAGAAGAGGAATATTTTCCACTACCTGTGAGGGGGAAAATGCTTCGAGGAGACAGCTAATGCCAAATATTTTTCCATGTCTGATATATCAGCAGGATTCTGGCATTGCCCATAGGAAAAAAACCCACACGTCTCTGCACATTCAACACACCCATAGGGACACACTGTTTTTTGCAGACTGCCATCTCAGTTGTGTTTGACACATATGTTTTTCACTGGCAAATAGAAAATGTTGGTGGTATACAGCATACTAAGGAGTATGCTTTCAGCTGGGAAGTAACAGAGAATGACTAGAAGCCCATATACAGCATACTAAGGAGTATGCTTTCAACTGGGGAGTAACAGAGAATGACTAGAAGCCCACACAGCTATGGAAAAAAATGGAGATTTTGAGAAAAGCTAAAAAAGTAAAAACCAATTCTGTGTAATGAAAATAGCAAACGTGGAGAATTTTATATGGAAAGATCTGCAGGTAGATCACAGTAAGTATGAAGAATTTATCAACACATTTGATCCTGCAAACAAGGAAGAAATACAAAGGTTCTTTGAAGAATGATACAGAAAAAATGATGCCAAAATTAAATCCGACTTAAAGCAGCCAGCCAAGGGTCCTACAGTGCCTAAACAGACAGAGAGATATTAAAAGTTTACAGAAGACAGAATGGTACTTAAATAACTCAAATTATTTATTCAACCCCCTACGTGGATATTAGCACATGCCTATCTGTGCTCTGTTCTACATTCTAGTGCAACAGTATGGTCAAGTGTAGACTCATCAGCCATGACTGATAATAAAAGTGAATTTCAATACATTCACTTACAGAGGAGACTTTGACTGTGATATAGGTGAAAAAATCTTCCATCATCAAAGTTCTTGTTGGTTGAAACTACCATCACCTCAGTGTTGCCAGTGTCTACAAAATACTGTAAAACACCACCCTAAGGCTGTAGCTGCAGATGTATGGGCTGCAAATTGACCAAGACCACAGAGAATTTGGAGTTTACAGATATACTTTCGAACTTTTTTTGACCAAAAAAATGCAGTGGAGCAAGTCCAGTGCTAGATTTCACAGACAAAATCAAATAAACCTGTCCTGTCTCAGATGAAAAGGGGATTCAAAATGATGGAACTAGAGATCAGGATGAAATCCCACAGAAAGTAAAAAAAGCTATAATCATTGTCAACTTGAGAAATCGTATTTCTAATCTCTATTATCTGTTAAGGAGAACTCCTTATGTTGTTTTCCATCACATTTTTTCATGATGTTGCTGAAAAGTCCTGTCATATGTGTAAGGAATGCAACTACTACAATGGTCCCCCAGTCAACCATATCAGAATATGTTAAAAGCACAGGAAAAATTTGTCTGGACAACTTAATAATTTTCAGGTTATTGTATTAGCCAAAAGCACCATTCTTTTAGTTGTAGTCCAAATAAACTGGGCTCAAATCAGGGAGAGACTAGCAACAACAGTGAATATTTTTGTTCAGATACTGACATTTGACATAATCCTATTACCATTGCCCAGAGACTGCCAACAGCTTGGGCTGTATTTATTTGTAATTGTACATTGTATTTATTTGTAATTGTACATAATATTAATCCCAAATTTCTTTGATCTCCTGTATCACAAACAGGTGTGATGAAAATTATACAGTGTCATTAAACAAACAAAAAAATATAGTAGAGAAAATGCATGGTGGCATTCTGGAAGAATCCAGTCCTTTCCTGTGAGATTGTGTCTGCATAGCCGAGTCTCTAAATGGTATATAAAATAACTTTGTGTCATGATGAACTATAAGAAAAGTAGTTTTTGTGTCCAGCTTCTGAAGAATGAACCAAAGAGAACCAAGGATTTACACACCAAGTTTGAATAGCTTTTGAGATGCTTAGTCTGAACATGTAAAAATTGCCTTCTCTTCCTCCCTCTGTTTTACTTTGTCCTCATAATATAGCTTCCCTTTTCTCTTTTACATGCAGGTTTCTGGGGTTTCAGTTTCAAATGCAGCTTTTACGGCTTTGCTGCCACCTTGGGAGGAAGTATTATTCAGGAACAGAAGAACTACTCTTTTTCTGACTGCAGCATGGTTCCTTCCATGGAAGAGAACTTGGCCATTGACCATGGCAGCTTCCTGATTTTCTGTGGATATCTCCTTTGGTCACAGTTCAGATTTTTGATCTTGGCCATAAGAGGCACATAAGAAAACATTCCCTGACCACTAACTCTGAAGTGTTCTGGCTCTCAATACCACAAGACAGGACCCTATCCATATAGGTGGATGCATTAAGATATTTCAGGTACAGGATGGAGCTCAGATGTAAAGCATATGCACTTAAATATATTGAAATTTAATCCAAATTCAGTTTAGATCTGTCCTTTACCATCTCCCTGAAAACTTGTCTTCTTTAGGGGTCAAAACAACAAAAGAAACAACAAAAGGTAAATACTGATAATGTTACTTATTTATTTAAAGGTATAGATGTTACAAAATAGATCAAATGATGTACATTTCTTTATAGATTCATAGCATTAGAAGTTGAAACAGGGATACAAATTTATATCTCGGGTATAACATGTATATAGCATCATATGACAATATGAAAGAAATGATACATTGGTAAGTTTACTGCAAGACGTGTTAGACAAGTTTTCTTCTCTGAAAAACCAGATACAAACCCACCCATATAATTATCAAAAATATCTAAACAAAAAAAGTGAAAATGTATAATGAGAGAGGGTAAAAGGCATTTCACTGTATAAACATTGAACATTTTTTTCACATGGGTTCAGATAAAAAGCATATAAATATAATAACTTTCTAATCCTCAGCATCTTTAAGCCTCAGAACAATCTTTCCTTATTGCATATGGAAAAAAGCATCTGTAGATGGTTTGCTTCTTAATGAACCCTGCCTTTAAGCACCATTTCAATTACATAAGAGCACCCTACATGAAACAAGCTGTTTAACTCCTCAGAACTATTAGATTCCAATATTACCATTCACTCTTAAGGAAGAATTTCATTACTTTAAACATTGCATCTAAGGTACTTCCTGACTTACATGGTGATCTACTGAAGCTATAGTGACTTAGCAGCATGATGAACAGCCCACTGATTTGAATGACAATTGGTGTTGTGAGCTAAACAGACAACCTGAGAGATATTCCCCCCTCTTTCCTGCTGGCCAAAATAACTCTAAGCATAATTTATATGCATTATTAGTGTGAGGGATTTCAAAAGAATTTACAATCAGATTGCCAAATTACATTATGCCAATATCCTTTTCCACTCTGAATTTTGTCCTTTGGCAGAAGACAAGCAGATAATACAGAATTGCAACCATTTCAGTCTGTATTTCTCGCACATCACACTCAAGGGCATTCTGTAGAGTGTGGATAACAATCAAAAGTTTATATCTGTTCCACTGATTTTTGTGAATTTAAAAATGTATTGCCTTGTAATATGAGCAAAAAAATCTTCTCTAACAGAAAATAACCCTATTCTGCAGGAAACTCAGTAAATGAAGGTTAAGCAGCAAGGAAGCATTGAAATTACCAATACTAATCAATTTTATTTATCATTTCTTGAATTAACCAGATAGGCTGTTGCCCATCTGTTCAATTAATCAGATGGGTCACTGCTATTTTTTCTTGATTTTTCAATTATTTTCTATTGAAAGAAAGCAGTTTGAGAAAACTGGGGTTACTTCAGGTTACTACTGACAGAAGTTCAACATTCTCCTTATAAATTCAAGCAACAAAGTTTGTGCACTTTGAAACCATCAGACCAATTACAGTAAGAAAACCAGAGCATAAAAATTTTCTATTTTTCAGTTTTAAAAAGCACCATAAAAAAGCTGTGCTCTTGGATTCTGAGTTCATTCTAGGAGAAGAAAGCAAGTTTTGTCTTGAAAACTTATCAATAATGGGCTGATTGCAGTAATTTGGGCCAATTTAAAATTGGTTTTAAACTTGAAAATTTCATTAGGGATCATTATAGTTTAGTATCTGAGTAATGAAGCTTCCCACTCCTGATTTTGAAGAACTGTATCTGATTTAATGCTTTTAAAAACTCTTCTGACATCTGAGTACCTCTAGTTTACCTCATACTCACAAAACTTTGTATGATAGGTAACTGACAGCAAGTGCAATTACGATTGATTCTGTAGTTACTAATTGTGAAAAATTAAAAAATGGAGGAGTCATGCACTGCACCTCATTTCTCAAACGAAAAAGGAAGACTAAGTCGTATGTCTTTAAAATCAAGGCCGAAAACTTTAAATTTGCATTTATTTGTAAAAAATCTTCAAACCCCTTGGATTCCTATGCAATCCAGCCAACAGAGTGGCATCCTCAACCACAAGAGGGCAACCATGCTTGCAACCAGATCCTCGGAGACAATATATAAACATAGATCTACCTACCTTCCTATCTATCCATATATCTCTAGACATAGATATGGACATAGATACAGGAATATTTCTTTCTGTTAGATCACAGCTGAGTTATGATCCTTTTTCAGAGCCTTGTGTATTTCTCAGTGTTCACAGGGGATGGCACATGAAGTCTAATTTTACTGTACATGAAGTTCTTACGGAATCCAACTTTTTCATTACTGCAAAAGTTATATTAAACCTCCCATAGTTTTCACTGAGGCCTGATCCAACGCATATGGAATTCAGAGGCAAACAAACTGATCTGAGAGAACAGATCCCAAGGATAAGTGTGCAAGGTCAAGCCCAGATTTTCTGAAGTCATTTATTTCCCAGAAAGGATTTGGGATCACTAAAACTTGCTCAGCATGAATCTGAAGTCATGACTGTCAGAGGTCTTACTCTTCCCATAATTTGTTCTGCAGGCACTTGCCTGTTGTGATGAGGGGAAGGTGCTGTTTGGTTTGGTTATGAACTGTAATACATTTTCCTCTCTGATGCATATAAACCCCTTATTATAGCCTGAAACAACATAAAAAGGAACTTTGAAAGCAAATCTAGACTAGTGGTAAAGCATATGCTTAGCTGAAAAAGATCTCACAAACACTGGAGTGTATATGGTAATATTGGAAGTGATCCTTATCTTCCACAAAAAATTATATGTAACTTCAGCACCAGAACATAAAGGTTAGCACCAAAAGGTATCAATTGCTACCCATCATCTTAGGTGTTTAAATGAGGCAAAAAAAGCACAAGCAGATATTATAAACAGCTGAACTCCATAATTTTATCAATTACTCCATTTTTTACTCTTATGCCTCTCACAGTATTTTGACTGAAAATATTTTTTTGCCTTAGTTTGTGTATATTTGTATAATTTTATATTTAGAACAGAAGTCTGAGCTAATTTCTCTGTCTTTAAAGACACACCCCTCTGTTCAGGAGAAGTTAGTATTTCAAGGCTATCAGAATAGCAACTGGGGGTAGTTTGCCCCTGAATGGCCTTGAACTCATCCAGAATTTTCCTCAGCATGTATCAGAGCCGCAAAGACATCTGAAGTATTCCACACATTTCAGTACTTCTGTTGTATCAGCACTTGGTGTCAGGTAATCAATCAGGCAGCACTGGCACTGGCAATCAAAGTAGAGCTTCACTGGCATTATCATTACCTGGCCCAAGAGAAAAAAGACGATAGAAGTAGGGGCAATTCAAATAGGCAATACAGAAAAACCTTCAGTAAACTACTTTAAAGTGGAAGGGGAAATTTCATGCGGCAAACAAATATCTGATGAGTTGTCATCCTCTCTGTTCAATGAAAAATATTCAGCTAATGCTCAAGTGCTTGTGGCTGGTTTTATCAGGAGCTGCTCGTACGAAATAGCTTATATCCAGATCATTTTTTGCTGCTGTTGATTACAGTGTGATTACAATAGTTAATCCCTAGCACCATTATGGGATGTTGTGAAGAAACCTGCATATCTGTTTGTTAAAAGCAAAGTTTTCTATATCCACAGAAAACAAAATATTCCACGAAATCAAGGTATTTGTAGCAACTTAAAAACTAACAGATACGATAACACATATACCCGTGATAATAATTTCAGCTGAATTACAGAATTATAAATTAATTTACAATATCTAGTCCTGTTTGGAAAGTGTACCATACAATATACAAGTTGCAAGTTTCAAAGTGCATAGTCATTTATTGTCAGACCTACTGTTGTAGGCTCCATGGCTTAACCTGAACTTTTCCTTATGCTCTGCTTCCTATCTTGTATTTTACAAATAAAAATACTGAAAATAGCTAGAGATGCACTGTTTTAATTGTGCTGTCTTCACCCCTAGAGAAGATTACTTATGCAGAACAAAAATGTATTTGTCACATGCATGTTTGTCAAAAACTGTGCTGGCTGAGGGCCAAGTACTTTTTTCTCACTGAGTTATTTCACTGTGTACATAGTTGATGCAAAGTGGTTGTCTTTCAACCCCAAAACAGGACTGGATTTTACTCAGCCGAAGCGTTTGACTGACTGAGCACTGTCCAAGTCCAAACCCCTTTAAAAACAAAAGGACAACCACTTATATTGTAACAGTTAGGATAAAAGTTAGTAGAAAATTACAAGTGTTGTTCTTTTAAAACATGGACACATTTAAAGTCAATATACCTGTCTAGTTATTGTCCTGTCAGATACAGAAGCATCACTAACTGGAAATGTCTGAAGGGCTGCTACATTTCATGTGCTATGAAGCCCTTTCGCCCATCCCCCAAGAAATCTTGCTGGAGAAAAAGAATAACTAATGCAGAAAATTGAAACTCATCTTTCTTTTTATATCACCAATATGTTACTGCATATTCTGGTGACAGACTGTCTCAAATACCCTCAAAAGACTGAATTAGTGATTTAAAGATACATAGGTAGGTAACACTAGTGAAATTATTCTCTGTTGTTCTGCTTGCTCTACTTGGTATTGCTTTTCAAATTTCATAAATTTCTGAGGTCTAAACTAGCAATGCAAGCAGACTAAACGTGTATATTTAAACTGGAGTACCTTCTGCTTTGTAATCTAAAGCCAAAACTCTAGGCTATTTCACTTACATAGTAGTTGTGGAAGACATTTGATTTCTTTCTTATTATGATCTGTTTTCCAAGAAAAGTACCTGTATAATACTCTAGCTTAATGTGTAGGTCCTCTTTATGTATGTTCCATTAAGCACCCATAAGGCATTCAGGTTTTGGCAGGAAAGTTTTTGGCAGATTTGGTTTTTAAGAATTCACACAGATATTTTCAGGAAGCAGCACAATATATTTTAAAGGACACTGCCAATTGCTTTAGAAATTTGGAATTTTGTAACAAATCTGCATGCACTTTTAAAGTTTCCTGATGTCTTTTATTTAGAAAACCTACTTTTAGGTCTGATTTCTCCTGATTCTCAACTGAGTTTCAGTCAGGGGGATAACACATATATTGGCCAACTTACAGTGTGAAAAACAGTATTCATGTCATGTATTGATGAATGTTGCTTTGTAGCAATATATTTCATTTGCCTTCCTGTACAAGAATAAATATACTGCTGCAAGGCACCATTATAGCATTATGACTGTGTTTTAGATATACAGAAAGGTAGAGTTAGGCTGTGCTGTTAGCCCAGTATATTTAAAGTGATGTAGCTTTCTATATAGATAAGACTTCAGGCACATGAGTTAACAGCCACTGCATCTTGGCTAGTGTGGTTCCTCATTCTCTCCGATGTTCCTGTCTGCACACAGGCATTGTTGATGATAGCAGCAGCCATGTGCTGAACTCTTGAAACACCATAAACAAATTGCTGCTGTGCATGAGGTAGGTAATATCCTGCAGTTTCTCTTGCACATATGTTTTCCTCTGCTCAGTGTCCCATTGACATTGCAGGTGAAAGCACAGGTGTAAATGGGAGGAACCACTGGGAGTGTGAGGAGAATTTGTTGTTTTGCATGTCACATTCCATTTTTAAAAGTATCTTAAACAATGACCCTTCTCTTTCTGGGGCTATTATTTTAAAATGATATCTTTTGGTGTGCTTTTAATATAACCTAATCTTCAGGAAGCTACACTTGCTAAGATGAAAATTAGTTTGATCTCCTTTAACAAAATGTGAATCAAAAAGGGATAATGTCAGTTGTAAACCACAAAGTGTTAAAACCAAATTATACTCTATTTTGAAAGCTAATTATACAAAAGCATACAAAAAGAAAACATCAGAGTATTATTACAATATCTCTCTCTATATAATATGTGCAAAATTCAATATACAAGCTTCTTGTTACTCATCAAAATAATGTAAACCTTAACTTATTTAAACCAGTATAAGTAGTTTGATGTTACTCCTGGGAAACAAAGATTGTCAGTACAAGAGCCACCATAGCTTGGAGGACAAGCTGAACATGGGACTCCTACTTTATATGGTGCTTCTCCAATCCAATTCCCCCTGAAAATAAAGAAAAAGAATGCTTAGTAATTTAAGACCAGAAGAAAACAAATCATTAACCATACTTGTTTTGAATGATTAAAGTTAATGTCTTCATTAATATCCTATAAATGCTCTGTTACTAAAAAGATGACATTAATTTATTTCTCTAGGTTACTGACAAAAATTGATCTAACAGTTCCCCTCAAAAAGCAGGAGAATGACCATGTCACTCTGGGCCAATGACATCCATTCCACATCCTTTCCTTTAGTCTCTGTGGTGAAGTCCCAGTCTTGCTTTTGCTACAGCCAAGTGATTTTTTTATTCTCTTGATCCAGGGACAGAGTATATTTTACTGGAGGGCTATATTTATGAAAAATTAGCAAAGTAAGCATTGGTGCAAGGTTTTCCTTAAACATCTTTTTGTCTGGCTTAAAAGCTTGTATTTGGAAGGCGGAAAAACAAACTGAGTGAAATCTTATTCTTAGGTTGCACTACCCTAGGTCCACATTCTGAAGCTCTGAGGCTGAATTTGTGGTTAGAAAAAACAGAAAATGAAAACTATTTGCACCAGTAATGTACTAAAAAGAACTGTATTTGGGCATTTCTAGGGGTCTCATAGATGTCAATGAGAGGAGAAGGAGGCCTCCTGTCTTGTGAATACAGCTCTGTAACAGACCCTAGGAGGGAAAGGGGACAGTCTGGAGAGTGATCACGTGAAAAAAAGTAACTCTGAAACATCTCAGAACATCTGAAAAACACATCCAGACTAGTGATGTAGGCAGAAAGCAAGTTAAAATTAGCTTTTTATTTAAATGTTATGTCTCACAGAGCAGAGAACTTTCCTTTAGTTTGCATGTGACGTGGAATAGCAGTGAGTAATGCAATTATTTATGAAACATTTTCTCATCCCCCTACCTCCTAGCCAATAATACTGGATCAAAAGACCTGGTCTGGGTTGTGCCTTGGAAGAAAGTAGGAATCTCAAATAATTTGCTCACTCCTACTTCTCTTCCAAATCGGTACAGCAGACTAAGTGCTCAGGAAATACATTTAGTTTGACAGCAGATAAGGAAATCCAGAAAGAGTTTGCTGAAAACTGATTTCTGCTTCATTTTCTATGCATCACATGGTTGATTTGTGTGAGACTGTTAGACAACCTGGGGCAGGGCCTTTCTAAACTTTGCAGTTATCCTCCTTAATTTTTTTTTCCTCCCTCCTCATTTCAGAACCATAAATATTCAGTGCTACAGCATGGCATCAGTGAAAATTACTAGGAGCTCTAAATCCCAAATCTTTGCCAAATTACAATCTTAATAACTCAGGTTGGGGCTGAAATATTCACCCCCTTCTTCTTTTGAGGAAATTCTGATGTGCTGGTTACTCAGGACACAGACTTTACTGACTGGCAAAGAGACTTCGGCATGTGTGCTCATAGACTCCAAGTCCAATGTCCTTAACTCAACTTAATTAAATCTAAGAAATACAAACTTAATCCAAGCAGGACCACTTGATATCCCTTTTGTGACTCTGCAAGAAGTAGATGTGAAAATCATGCCTATGAATGAAGGTCTATTCAAAATCTCACTCAGCGAAAAAGCTTGTTTTGGTTTTGGTTTGTTGTTTGAGAAACAGTGGGATTTTTAGACTGAGAAAATATAAAATGTCAGTTATTCATTGTTAATTGACACACAGACACTGTGTCAGTTTTCAATAATGCCTAATGTACAAAATCATTTTCTTCCCAGATATTAAAATGAGAGATGCATTCTACAAAGTTTGTAATTTTTAGTATTTTTTCAAATGGAGATATATACAAAAATAATATTTGGGTTTCTCTTATAAACTGACTTCACCTTATCCATGCTCATAGAATCATAGAATCATAGAATCAAACAGGTTGGAAAAGACCTCCAAGATCATCAAGTCCAACCCTACCATGGTTACTAGACATGGCACTAAGTGCTGTATCTAGTCTCATCTTAAAAACCTTCAGGAACAATGAATCCACCACCTCCCCGGGCAGCCCATTCCAATGCCTGATTAATCTCTGTAAAAAATCTCTTCCTAATATTTAACCTAAGTCTCCCCTGGCAGAGCTTGAGTCTGTGCCCTCTTGTCCTAAGATAAGAGCTAAAAGCTTGTGGAGCTAAAAGTCAGATACAATTTTTGCTGCCTGATCTTTGCTCCATCACATTAATTTCTTACCACTCTTTTCTAGTAAATATGAAAGACAAATGGACAGAGAAATCTCCTTGATTTACAAAGGCTTTTCTCCAAGTTAGTTTTCTTACTAAATCCTATCTTTTTTTTAAGTTGCAAAATCTTTTAAAATTCTTTTACTCATATAACAGCTAGAATAATCACATTTCTTGCATATTCTTTACCACAAATGGACCTGTGCCACCAAGAGTTTATGGAAAACATTCTCAATTAATTACACTTAGATTCCTATACAGGACTATGGCTTTGCCTAATATACAGTCAGAGAAACCAGCCACTTACACCATCTACACTGCTTTTGAAATAGTGGTCCAAACCAGACCGCAATTCGAAGCTCTCCCTAAGCCATACTTTATTGACTCATTCTGCACTCAGATGTAAGCTTGGAATGACATCTAGGAAATGCTGGGAGAAAATTTATTTCTTTATTTCAACCTAACACACGCCTCTGCAAGCTACTGGAGACATAGGGTCACCTATGGGTGTCTATGACTTGTACTTTGAAGGACCCTAAGGCAAGTTGAGATAGATTTGTAGATACGGAGCTTAGGTAGATGGATATCATATGGAATCAATGCTATGGATGCCACTATGCAGCATATTCATAAGCAAAACAACACCACCACGTTGCTGTGGGCAAACAACCATGTGCAACAAAACGTATCATAGAATGAATCATAGAATGGTTTGGGTTGGAAGGGATCCTAAAGATCATGTAGTCCCAGCCTCCTTGCCATGGGCACTAGACCAGGATGCTCAGAGACCCCATCCTGCCTGGTCTTGAACACCTCCAGTAATGGGAATCCACAACCTCTCTGGGCAACTGTTCCTGTGCCTCACCACCCTTATAGCAAAGAATTTCTTCCTAATATGTAATCTAATACTACCCTCCTTCAGTTTAAGGCCATTCCCTCTCACCCTATCACTACATGCCCTAGTGATAAGTCTCTCTCCAGGCTTCTTGCAAGCCCCTTTCAGGTACTGGAAGGCTGCTACAAGGTCTCCCTGAAGCTGTCTCTTCACCAAGCTGAACTGCCCCAACTCTCTCAGCCTGTCTTCATAGGAGAGGTGTTTCAGCCTGTGATCTATTTAGTGGCTCTCCTCTGGACCCACTCTAACACATCCACATCTTTCTTGTGCTGAGGACCCTTGGATGCAGCACTCCAGGTGGGGAGCAAAGTAGAGGGGGAGAAAAACGTCCATGGATCTGGAGGTCACACCTCTTTTGATGCACCCCAGGCTGGCTGTCTGGGCTGCAAGCATGCCTTGCTAAGTTATGCTGAGCTTTTCATCCACAAACACCCACAAGTCCTTCTCCTTGAGGTTGGTCTCAATTCACTCCCCACCCAGCCTGCATTTGTGCTTAGGATTGCCCCAACCCATGTGTGCTTGGCCTTACTGAAAGCCATCAGGTTCACACAGGCCCACCTCTCAGTAAGTCAAGGGCCTGACCTACAGTGGGGTTGCTTACCTGAGGAAGTTTAGTTCACTATGACTTTATATAAAAGAGTGAAGCAATAAGGAATTCAAAGTAAAGTGGAGTCA
The DNA here is from genome assembly GCF_000695815.1 of Acanthisitta chloris. Lineage (NCBI taxonomy): Eukaryota > Metazoa > Chordata > Aves > Passeriformes > Acanthisittidae > Acanthisitta > Acanthisitta chloris. The sequence goes on along the minus strand of NW_008665359.1, from coordinate 19,467 downwards.
GCACAAAGAAGACAAAAATTATTTTAGTAATAACAGCACTAAAGGAAAATAAGTTTTGGTTTTGTTTCATATGCATCAAGTTAATTCTTCTTCTTCCTTGTATACCAAAGTCATGCATTTCTGTATATTCAGATAAAAAGTTAGAATAAAGGAGCAGCCCCCAGAAAAAGTACAAATAGAGGTCATGCTGCAGAAAAAGGAATAAGCAGTCCTATGAGAGGACCAAAACATGCACAAAGTATAAACAAGAATAAAAGAAAGCAACTCACTTTGGGGCATAGTTGCATACCAAGTAAACAGCTCGTCGCCAAACAGATCCCCAGACATTCATATTGTGGCATGTGTGGATTGCGCAGCCTATACGATTGGAAGTGGCCCAAACCATCTGTACAAATATTTATTATTGGTGAAGTCCAAATTGAAAAGAAATATACATATACATATATAGATATATACACATTTATTTGAGAGAGAGAGGTAGAAATACATCATAGAAAAGCCCACCTTTGGACAGCAGATTTTAAATAGAAGAATGTAATTCATATAACCTGTGTGTAATGGGTGCACATGGGTCCATAACATCGCATGGGGCACCTGGGGTTGCAATCTTGAGGATAAGGGAAAGCATAATCCTTCACCTCATCGTACCACGGCTTTACCAGCTGGAGAATAGATCGATACCTGGGTTTGTTTAATATAAAATAAAGAAAAAAGTCATGTTAGATTTCTCCATGCATCACTAAGGGCACAGTATTAAGCAATAATATTCTTAGGCCAAATGAACATAGATGGATAAAAATTATTGCTAGAATATTGAATAACACATCAGGCCAAGATCTGGATTTCAGAGGTTGTTCAAAGTCTGACAAAATAATTGCTTTGTATGCTTACCTTCCAGTTCTTACAGACAGGTTCTGGCCCAAGAATCTCAGTAGGTAGGAAGGTCCATGGTCCCAAATGCATGTAGCAGCCCAAGCCTCTGCAGATTTGGCAAGAGTTTCATCCCAAACCTGACAAAATAAAATATCCTTAGCAGTAGAACAGAAACAAAAATAGTGACCATAGTGTTAGAACACAAGAAGCAAGTATCTTAACCCAGAAACATACTATTGTAATACATCTAACTCCTAACTAGGTAAAGAGCTCTTGAATTGAGAAAACTGTGGGGCAGCATATACAGGATCCAGCAGGATTTTTCCTACTGCTGGACAGAATTCCTGCCCACATCATTAGAAGGAGCCAAGTACTCAAATCTCTCTTTTTTTTTCTGGAAAAGCCCTTCACCAAACAGGCATTCTCCTACCATTTTCCCTTCTGTGTTGATGAGATCCATGTGTAGAGAGGAGTGAAATGTTGGCTGGGACTCAGATAGAAAGTGAAGGACAGGCACATGGGCAAAAACAATTCAGCACAGGTCTTACATACCCCACAAAACCCTAACACATTTGAAATACGAACTCAGGAGTATCTATAGCCAGACAGAATGTGTGTGGCAGCTCTTCATATTTGAGGTCACAAGGTCAGGAAAAGGGATTCCATAAAGGCAAAGACTATGGATAGTTTCCAGGTGCAGTATGAGTTTCACTACTTTATTCTGGATGGAAGCTGACATTGGAATAAAAAAGATAACAGCTCTGTAAGAAGAGACTATTTGACTTATTAACTTAAACACTGTCTCCTTTATATGCTTTGCCTGCTCAATTACATGCCTGATTTGTAACTGCTGTTTTCTCCGCAGCAAACAGGCTTGCCACAGCAATAACAGAGATATCAGCAACAGAACCTACTGCACCACTGGAGCTCCTGATAAAGAATATCTCACTGTTGCATTACAAGTGCACACAAGTTCTAGTATACCTTTAGTGTTTAAGGGATACCCAAGAAGGCTGTAGATTCTGGAATCAGATGTATATTTTGAATACCCTGAGTGGAGTGTTTAGGTGCAGTGTTTAGGATAGTTGTAATGAACTGCAGGTAGAAAGGCATGAACAGAATGTGGTAAAATTGCCTATGCAGCCCATTGCAGCTTTTTAAACACAAACCCAACTCATAAATCTTGAGGGGCTATGAAATAAAAAGTATGCTCTCTGAGGTATGAAATAAGAGGCAAACTCAGAAATAAACTTAGCAAAGGATAAGGTGGTCCACATCACAAATATTTTCTGTACTATGAGCTAATAATGATTTCGAATACTGAATTCAGTTTTAATTTCACAAACCTGCAGAGCGAAAAGACTCATCATAGACTAGGACAGTAATTCATGCCCTGACTCTGGTACTTTGTGGAATTTCTCTTAGTGAAAAGGACAAAATTTAGTAAATTTTATGAAATTGCTATACCATCAAGCCACACTTTTGTGAATATGGAGTGGGTGAGGTACCTCCTAGATTAAAGCTGAAGAGTGGAACAGAGATCAGTAAGAACCCCTAAAATAAATGATCTTCCATTCAAGTGGAACCACCTTAGGGACAGTAAGATGAGTCATGCTTAATGCTGAGCAGATTTGTTTTACACCTGATTGGAGAAGCTCCCAGAACAAAGTCAAAGCAAATTGCCAGTACAAGGACAAAACACAGAAGTATTTAGGAAGAAGCTACGAAGGAATGGTCTTCAAGCCAGGGAACATTTAGACTTCAGCTCTGAAAAATTAAGGGAGTTTCTTGGAGGAGTTAAGGATAAGCATATAACTTGGGAAGATAAGGCTAAGCTGGAGCATGAGGGTGAAAGAGAGGAGGACACAGGACTACTATGGCACAGGCCAAAACCCAGAATATGCTCCAGGGCCCAAGGCAAAGAAAACTGTGCATAGACTTTTCTTCTGCTTTGTATCTCTGCCATTAAGTTAACTAGCTGCATGTGGCCAGTATACAAAAAACCCTTTATAATCCTTGTGGTACAGCAGTGGTCCCAAAAAGAGGGCTTAAAGAGTGGGTACAAGCATAAAAGTGTGCCTGGGGAGTGTGCCTGAGAGGCTGGGGCCACAGTCAGTGTTTGGAGCCGGTCCAGGCCCAGGGGAGCAGAGAAGCACATGGATCAGTGTGTGGGTACAAACACAGCTGCCTGGTGTGCAACCATAAGGGGCTGCTCCACCAGGACTGTGACACCCCATAAACACCCTCCTTTCCTGGGATTAATCATGCTTCTGGCATGAGTGCTCCTGCCAGAAGGCTGAACACAAGGCCTGCGTGCTTGCTCCCAAGCGACCTGGCTGCACTCTCACAATAATCTAAATGTGTACTGTATTCACACAAATAGCACTGAGATCCTAACTTCCACCCAGCATATTTTTATATGCCAAATTGCCTCACAAAATAGCATGTTAGGTGTGTGAAAAAATGTGAAGACTGGATTAGGTTTTTACTATTAAAGCCCTCCCTAAATGAAGCACAGCCCATGCCATGGACAGTGAGGGCATTTCTAGGCCACTTTGATTTCTCCTCAGCTTCATTTTCTGATTATCAGGAATCATCTGCAGCATTGGATTGGTAAAGTTTCAAGGTGTGGTTTCAAACACAGTTAAAATGTTGTGGGTTTGGCAGGTAAGCATTACCATCATGTATAGTAGACTCTGCTTTCCACTCTGCTTTCCATTATCTATCCATTCTTGACCACCCTCTGAACAGATTAAATTTTTGGCACACATTAAAAAAACAGAGACAAGGAGAAAGAAAATAACTACCGAATAAGAAATAAGGGGGAGGGAAGCATGTGCACCATCTTAAAATTTCCTTCATTAGCAGGCTAGTGAAGACCCCTTGTACAGAGTCCCCTACTGCTATGTAAATCATTTGTATGTCAATGGCAGAAGATGAAGTGCTTCACCTTCCTTATTTATTTTTCTAGAAGTCTCAGTCCCTCTATGACCAGCTCTAGATCATCATCAGAAGAAGAGAAGGCTTTAGGGAGACCTTACAGAAGCCATCCAGTACCTGAAGAGAAAGATGGAGAGAGACTTTCTACACAGGGATGAAGTGACAGGACAAAGGGCTTTAAGCTGAAAGAGGATAGATTTAGATTCACTATCAGGAACAAACTCTTTACCATGAGGGTGATGAGATATTGGAATAGGTTTCCCAGAGAAGTTGTTGATGCTCCATTTGTGGAACTGTTTAAGGCCAGGTTGGATGCATTTCTAAGCAAACTGGTCTAATGAAAGGTATCCCTGCCCATGGCAGGGAAGTTGGAGGTATATGATCTTTAAAGTCCCTTCCAACCCAAACCATCCTCTGATTCTATAAAAAGGCAAACAACTAATATAGGCTGAAGCAAAAAAATTATCTCATAATGACCTAAAATCCTCTAAATTGTAAGAGACTGTATTTTCAGTTCAGCCCTTTCAAAAGAAGTCTGATCCTGAGTCCACACTTGTATTAATTTGAATCTCAGTTCAGCCCTGTTTTGGGCATGTAAGAGAATAGGCCAAAGATATTTAGATTTTTGAACCCATGAGGCTTCACTGTTGTACATAGATAATTAGCATATAAAGAAATAGGAAAATATTCCAAAAAGCAAAACTGAAGTAACTTCTGAGAGGGACAGTTTCTGTACAGAAGAAATTAAAAGCTGAAGGTAATTAGCAAAGAGTTTTTAAAAACAGTGTGATGTAGTAAAATTATAAACTCTGAGATTATGGACAATCTAGTGTTTCTACTAAACAAGTCAGAGAAAGCTGCCTAACATGAACCCAAAATTGTAAAAGGGAAAAAGGAGAAAGATTTCCATACTCAGTGGGTTAAGATCTGAGAAGGTGACTCATCCTCAAATGCTGATTGTGCAAACTCCCAGTGCCAAACTATGCTCATCCTCTCCATAAGGACAGCAAATCTTCATTTCCTATGTTGTTAGTAGTTCGGGAAGCAGTCACCTTCCTCCCATCCAGTATAATGATCCCCCTCAAACTCCAGATCACTGATTTGGTCCATCATGGAAACCCTTCCCACTCCTCAACTGGGTCTAACTGAGCTGCAACAGAGTTAAAGAGTGTTACCACATTTCCACTGGCAATTTGAAGTGAACATCCTTTAGCCAACTTATTTTTCTTTCTTGAGCCAAAGATTGTTTTCCTAGAAAGTTGTCCGTCTGTGCTCTCTGCACTGTTCCCTGCAAAAATGGCACTTCAAAACTAGACTTCACTTAAAAATTGTCAAGCGGACTGAACACTAGGAACCAGACAGTGCTTCTATATGAGGAGTTTCAACACCAGAGACCACTTTAGAAGGCAGCTCTGGGGTGTTCTCTGCACTTACACAACACACGCTGCTTGAGAGTTAGGAATAAAATCTCAGCATTAATAAAGTCAGCAGTAATTTTGCCAGTTGGGCCAAATTTCATCCAAGATTTTGTTTTGTTTGTAAAATATTTAATAAGTAAAATATTTAATCTCTAGAATGTGTAATAAGCATTAGAATGTAAAGAGAGCTCTCTTCCATGTTGAATGAAATTTTTTGAAGCCCAAAATGTGACCTTCCTTCCCCAAGGCAAGCCTTTAATGTTGTGGGTCACAGGTCCCTCATACCCTCCCTTTTTATAGCTGTTTCTATAGCTGTCTCTGAGTTGTTCTTGGATAATTTATATGTAGAAGGGATGAAGCTACTCTTTTGTTCCTTGTTGGAATAGCTTTGTTGGAACAGAAGGTCCTAGTCACAACTATCCTCTTAGGTATTAAAATAATGGTGAAGCTGAATAAACATTCTGATGAAGAAAAAGAAACAACTATAACATTACAAAGATCCATCCACAACAGTTGTTGAAAAATATTTGGTTCTCCCTTTCTACATTGATCGCTATGTTTTAATTTGAGGAATTGTATACCTAATAATTTTCAACTATAATTTGAACTTAGAAACACAGTTCTGCTTATTTTCAATTACAGGCAGAATTGTACTTATAATATCAATCATTTAAATGGAGTAGCTTTCTCTTGACACTGCTCAACGCATTAGGAGGCAAACCTAATCACTTGTTCTTATTGCAAACTAAAGGACCGAGGTATTATTGCAAACATACTGCTACTCTGGATACACTTACGAGAATAACCCATTGCCTGCGGCAATTTTACTTGAAAAGTAAAAAAGTTCATATTCCTAGTTTTAAATGCTCTACTGCAACATCTGTCAGCAGGGCCTGAACAAGTGATTAGGATTTAAAGTGCTCCATTTAATTTGCTTTGGAAAACTTGTTCAATGTTTTCTACTTACAGATAAAATAGTGAGGTCACTGTCTGAAGTACCTTGTTGCTTTCAGCTTTACCTCCTGTTCTGCAAAAGACAGAGAAAGCTACTCCATTTAAATGAGCACTTGCAGAGAAGGGTACGAGGGCTCTAACCTTTAGCGCAGCAAAACTAAGAGGTGTTCCATGAAAACAAAAGATCCTTAAGGAGGATCTGACATTAACTATTTCACCTAGTCATACTGAAGGCCTCTAGTGAATATACACCCCTGCTTTAATAAAGGTACAGGTCTGAAATGCTGTTTCCTTGACACCATCAAAATTCCAAGGCCTGATTTTTGTTAGTGCCAGTGATGGGCACCAGACCCTGAGAACGATGCCTTGAATATCTGCTTTGGTTTAGTCAGTGTAATCTATCCATGACTTCACATATCCATCATTAACAGATGTTCTCAGAAAACCAGACTTAGTATTGTTGTGCATTTATGCATCCCTTGTTGTATGAGACAGAGACAACATTACCACATCAAATGACAATGAACTCTCCTCTTCTCTGCAAGTACTCTGAAATGGCTATTAATGGCAACAGGTAGCATGAATTTGTGATTTAAATATAAAGGAAGCAGAATACACAGTGGTGCACTCTATTAATGATTTTTTCATTCTGTGTATATACATATTCTGTGTTTTGCATCTCATTCTGTGTTATCATATCTGTGTGTAAGGTGGGGTTTTTTAGAATCATTTAAACTTAGAGCCCTCATTGTTGCAAAGAAAAAATGAAAAAAATGTGGTAAGTAAGAACGCTCCTTCCCTGAGATTGCCAGCAGACAGACTGTGAGATAGAAGATATGGGCTGACTGGGGCATCCATAAAGATATGTTTTTAACCCGGTAGCCAATAGGGTCGGCTAATGATCATCATAAAGCACTCAAGCAATCCAAAACTATGCTTTCATTCTTCTCTTGCCATCAAGATCCTTAATCTTTCCTGGCTCAGTTTTATTGCCAGTAGCAAGGAAGCTCTCCTCACTTGCACAAGAGAACATCAGCAGTGCATTGCTCTAAATATTAAATACCAGCAGCAGCACTGGGTTTGTTTGGTTGGTTTGTTGTGGGTTTTTTGTTTAATATATCAGCTAGGATAATATTATGCATATTTCTCAATGGTAAATCAAGTACTTTAAGCAAAATATTCACATCCTGGTCAGTCACTACCTTCCTAGGAATTGCCTGAGTGCCCATCGAGTGAGGGCTGCTGCCCATAAGGCCAGGACAGCCGTGGCATGACTACACCCTCAGCTGGCTGCCACTGACTGTACAGCTGGAGTGACAAGTACCAGGTACAGGTGTGAGCACAAATCCAGAGTAAGCAGGTGAAGTATACTGTTTTAATCACTCCCCTCTGCAACAGCTCTTCTATACAACTGTAGTTATATGATGAGACGGCAAATGAAATGTTGGGATACGCAATTCAAATACAGGTGCACAGCAACACTGTTACATTTTGAAGTAATAAAAAGTGGCAATTTGCCAGTTTTGGCATCTTATTTGCCATTAATATATGTTTACTGTGGAATCACATTAGTGATATTCAGATTGTTATTTCACAGAAACAAATCCACAGTGGTTCCTAGGCACCTCACAAAGGTGGTCAGTAGGACAGTAGAACCTTCTTTTAGCAACAATCACTCAAAATATTAACCTTTCCATCTCAGACTTTTTATTTTACTCTCCATTAGCTCTGCGCTATTCTGGTTGAATATCAAAAGCTGTTACTTTCAGAATGGCAGCAAGTGAGGAAGAAGAAAACGTTGACTCAGGCAATTTCTTCCTCTGAGAAACACATTATGAAGCCAAGGGATGAAATCTGACATGTCCAGTCCATCTGTGCAGCTGCATTCCACAGCTGCTAGTGCAAGTCCCAGAGAGGATTAGCAGATGTAGGCTGCTACCCTCCAACATGCAGGTCTTGTCCTCATGGGTCACTCAGCCACGCAGCCTTGCACCAGCCGCACCACTCGCACGTGCGGTGGCTGTCTCAGAAATCCCACAGCAGCATGCAGGGCGTGCAGGAGTTTCTTGCACAGCCTCTCCACTTCTCTTTCATATAGTCAAACCGATGGCATTTTCAAGTTCATAAACCAAAATCTGGCATGAAGCTTAATCAAATAATCCAACAACCCTTCTGCCTGGATGCTTCTTCAGCAGACTGACTGAAAGGGCCTCATCTCTTTTGCCTTCATTTTGTTCAATACATACTGTGTGATGAAAACATATGAGCTCATTGGAACTTATAGACAGATTTGGCAAACTTCATCTATTTATTTGGGCTCTGAGATCATCTGGACTCTAAGGCTCTCTTTCTCTCTAAGAATATGATTTTTTTTATCTCAATTGCCACCTGTTGGAAATCTTTCTGTACATATTGTAACTGGTGCCTACCACACATGCAGGTCCTTTCTTACATGCATTAGGCAATAATTAGAAAGTTTACACAGAAAACTGCCAGTCTACCCTCCAGAGAAAAACATCTTGATGGGAATCTTAGTTCAGTACCTCATTCTTTTGCAAATAAATAGAGGGTTAATACATCAAGCTGCTTGTCCAATACTTCACTGCAACTCAAAGTAAAACCATGCAATGTTTCACAGTAAATTTACTCTCAGATAACCAAACCTCCAAACATCTGATTCACACTTCTGAAAGGCTCAGTAATGGAAGGTCTGTCTTAATCACAGCATCAACGAGACAGATGTCCAAGAAACCTCATACCAGAAATACTCCTCTTATGAGGAGTATTCAAGTCTATATTTTACACAGGAGTTTATATTCCTGGGTGTCTTTTTGGTGCAAATAAAAAGTGCTATCATTTGAAGCTTGACCACTGCTAACAGTCAGTTTGTTTCTTCTGAAGGTTGTCTGCATTTCTTTTCACATTTGGCACCAGGCTTTTAAACAACAAGAAACAAAGAATATTGGTAGGCTGTCAGATTTAATAACAATAAGCTTCCCTGATATGCTATTATTTGTTTAGCTTTTGGAAAAGTTAAATATCAGAGCTACATATCTTAAAATATTCAGTGCTTTTCTAACCTACTGCAAGACATATTTTAGTTGGCAAGACCTTATCTTAGAAGTGGTAACAAAAAGGACCAAACTTTGTCTAGCTCCATGTCACCCTGACAATTGGTCCTGAGTCTGAAGAAGAGGGTGTCTGACCTCTATTATTTTAAATATGATCAGAGCAAATAATATTTTCTAAAAAAAACCCCACAAAATGTGAGTGAAAAATATATTTGGCTTGTGGTATTTTGTTTCTTTTCTATATGAAAAAAAAATCAACGTATTTACTTTTCTGTTACAAACCAATGAAGTTTTTCATTAAAAGAAAAAATGCTCATAATTTCTTTAAAAGTTTTCAAAGAAAATACTATTTTCTAAGTAGCTCTAGCTGAAAGATATGGCAGCATGCCGCAAAAAAACCCCACATAAAATCTTCTTTCTGCAGAATAAAGAATAAGAACAGTAGTTCTTTATTCTCAGAAGAAGAAACTTCAGTTTAAGAATCTTTCTCTTGATACAGATTAATGGATATCATTGACAGAGGTGCAAAATCATTTCACTCTCAGTTGCATTAAAACAGACCTCAAACCCCATCCCAGGGCACCTGCAGATGTATTCGCATGTGAAGGTGCCTGAGCTGAAGACAGTGTTCTGTGTACAAACAAGGGGCTATCCTGGGGTTTCCATCTTTTGCTGTCTCTAGGATACATATTTTCACAGACCTGGATAGACTATATCTCTTTTCAGGCATGTAAAGAGTATGAAAATGTTGAGACATCTGAGGTTACTATAATCTCCATTCATGTATGAAACAAAGTACTGTGTACTTTGGATCAAGATTCTTGTGAAAAATGCCCTGTCTCTGTTTTTAGCCAAGAAGTTCAAGAGGTGCTACATTTAATAATAAAGGAATGTCTAATTCTGAGGGCTGTGGGCAGGCTGCTTTTCTATCTGAGATTTTACTAGGTTGTTTTTTGTTTGTTTAAACTTCTAGAAGGCTTTCCACTAATACTAAATTTAAATAATGTAAATATTCTCTTCTAAAACACCATCAAGATGCATGTTTTAACATTGTTATGCATAAAATGTTGGAACCAATTTCTAGTATCAAAGCAAGTTTAACACAGTCATTCTTTTTCACAGTATTTATCAACAACAGCATTTTGGGCGAAGTTTTTCAGATTTTTCAAGAAGCACTTTCCAGGCAGGGTCCTTTCTGTTCAATTCCTCAACAGGTCTTCTGTCATTTACTCTGAACATAACAGATGGCTTTTGTACTTCTTATAGGTAGCATCCACTTGGATTTGACCCCAGATGAACACCACTTACAGAGACTGAATAGGTTTTCCTAGCTTTCTGTAAATGAAACTGGCTGGAAAAATGGGCAGCATCCTGAATCTCACTGATAGCCAAGTAGTACAGTGCTGCATTATTGACAGTGGTGCACTAGGAAATAGATAAGTGGCTAAATCACCTGTGAGGCAAAAGAGGTAACTCTGTTGTGCCAAAATTAGCAGAAAGTAAGCTCTATCTACTCCTGCCTTCATTCAGCTCACTGTGACTTGCCATGTTGTGCCTCCACTGCAGAAAAAGGCTGAGTATGCTGTAAAATAACTGCTTCCTTTCAAAGCTGTGATACAGACAGACACCCTTAACAGTAACCACGTAAACCACATCAGTTCCTTCCATATTATTCTAATTTTCTGAGAGGATTGATATTCCAGAATTCATTAGCCCATGATCTTCAGACACTCCTGGTGCTGGGTTATGGTACCAGGCAGAAGTGACATATTCAGTTGGCTAAACAGAAACACAAGTGGTAGGAGGCAGTAACTGGAACCAGGGAACACATCTCACTATTACACCTCTTCTCATTTGTTCTTACCTCACTTGTGAATTCCCAGCACAAAGCAAGCTAAAAGCTATGGCAAACTGGGATAAATGCACCACTCTTGGGAAGCTCCAAGCAGCTATATCTCTCTCCTTCCAGAGGACTGAGGTGGACTATACTCATATTTACTTTGTGCTCTGGCATGATGAAAAATAGATTAAGATCTTTGTACCCTGACTCATCATCTGATTACCTTTTCAACCTTCACCATACATATATAGGATTTAAGGGAACAGAGCTACTCAATGGAAAAAGTGGGCTACCAGTAACTTCTAAATTCTTCATTGCATTATGGCACTTGTGTCTTTAAACATGCATAGTTAAAATGATGGGCCTAATCTCCTTTGACATTTAAGGGTGTTGTTCACTGAATTAACAAAGGAGCTGTAAATGGAGTGCAACTGTAAGTTGCTCCAACATGCAGAAGCATTACAACAACATGCACATGGAAATTAAGGAACGATAATATTCATATATGCATCTTCATATCAAGAAAACTGTCAGTAAATATGCAAAGGGTAATGTTTGAAACAAGAAAGGATAGAAATCCTATTGGCAGCTAAAAAAAAAAGCATATAAAGATTAATTATCTGAGTTTTAGAGGGAAATATTTAGGTTAGACATTTGGAAATAATTTCTATTCCTAACGTAAAATATTTGCCAAGAGATGTGACTGAGACAGCACCACTGTATGTGTTCATGAGTAGACAAGATGAAAACCATATGTATGTAATGCAGAAGGAAGTCCTGCAACAGGCCAGGGATAAACTACATGAATTAAGAGATCCTATCCAACTCATTAGACATAAATCTTGAAGGAATTAGCCCTGCAATCCTTATTCACAGACATGTATGATTTCAGTGGGACCATGTAGATAAGCCAGGGCAAACAACTCAAGAACAAAATGTCCTTTAAGATTTAGAATGGTCTGTAAGAAACCATATTGACAACAGCAAAAAAAGGAAAACAAGTTGAGAAGCTTATTTATCAAAAATACTTTTGAATTGGAGAAAAAAAACTAACTCGCTCTTTCCATGTCCATATAAAACACTTTAGGTATTAAATAGAACTTTGGAAAACTTGAAGTAGGTTTGGGTTTTTTTTTCATTTTTGTTTTACCCATCATTTACTTCACATTCACAGAACATACTGAAGAACACCTTGACAGTAAGAGAATGTTACCAAGACTTTCAAATTTAGAACTGAAATAATAATGCAGTTATTTACATTTGTGACCACTAAATGGGCTAATTTCTTACTTCTCTGACCTGACTTTGTAACTTGTCTGCAAATTTTCTGGGACAGGAAGCAAAATATCCAAATTCACCACCTCAGCAAAGAGGGCCATTCCTGGGCCATACTGAGTGCACAGATTTCCAGTATGACATACGTGGACTCCTTCACAGGACTACAGCAGCTTCTTTTGGAACACAATTACTTTTATTTTAGAATAATAGCTCATTTCCTTTGTCCATTTTATCATGGTCTTTTATGTGGATTTACTAGAAATATATAGGCTCAGATTCTCCATTCCCTTCCAGTTCCTCTGCCACCAGCAGAAACAAGGGCTAGATTTTCCCTAATATCAAAGTGCATTTACACATCACTGAACAAAAAAAGAATTGAAACTATATCTGAATATCTTCTGTACATAAGCACGCTCGAGCACTTTTTGCTCTTCAAATCTTCACACAGCATTCCACAAACATTTTTGAGTATGCAATCCTCTCCCATCTATTATATTTCAGACATGCTATTGCATGTCTGCTAATGGCCAGGTGAACTGGTAACAGCCAACATGGATTTAAAAAGGGCAAATCATGCCTGACAAAATTGATGACCTTCCATGATGGGGCTACAGCATTGGTAGATAGGGGCAGAGCAACTAACACTGTCTATCTAGACTTGTGCAAAGCATTTGGCACTGTCCTGCAAGACATCTTTGTCTCTAAATTGGAGAGACATGGATTTGATGAATAGACCACTTGGTGGATAAAGAACTAGCTGGGTGGTTGCATGCAAAGAGTAGTGGTCATCGGCTCATTGTCCACATGGAGACCAATGACGAGTGGTGTCTCTCAGAGGGCAGTGCTGGAGATGATACAGTTCAACATCTTTGTTGGCAACATGGACAGTGGGATCAAGTGCTCCTTCAGCAAGTTTGCTGACAACACCAAGCTGTATGGTGCAGTCAACATGCTGGAGGGAAGGGATGCCATGCAGAGGGACCTTGACAAGCTTGAGAGGTGGGCTGATGTCAACTTCATGGAATTGAAGAAAGCAAAGTGCAAGGTCCCACACTTGGGTTGTGGCAATCCCAGACACACCTATAGGATGGTCAGAGAGGTGGTTGAGAGCAGCCCTGTGGAGAAGGACTTGGAAGTGATGGCTGATGAAAATCTCAACATCAGCCGGCAGTGTGTCCTTGCAGCCCAGGAAGCCAACTGAATCCTGGGCAGCATCAAAAGCAGTGTGGCCAGCAGGGCAAAGGAGGTGATTCTCTTCCTCTGCTCTGCTTTGGTGAGACCCCACCTGGATTACTATGTACAGTTCTGGTGACCCCAGCATAAGGACATGAAACTACTGGAGCAAGTCCCAGAAGAGGGCCATTAAGTTGCTAAGAGGACTGCAGCACCTTCCTTAGGAAGACAAGCTGAGAAAGTTGGGGCTGTTGAGCCTGGAGAAGAGAAGGTTGCACAGAGATGTCATGGCAACCTTACAGTATCTGAAGGGGGACTACAGGGAAGCTGGAGAAGGATTCTTCATTAGGAACTATAGTGATACGACAAGGCATAATGGGTGCAAACTGAAAGAGGGAAAATTTAGATTAGACATTAGGCAGAAGTGTTACACTGTGAGGGTGGTGAGACACCGGAAGAGGTTGCCCAGGGAAGTTGTTGATGCCCCAACCCTGGCAGTGTTCAAAGCCAAGTTAGATAAAGCCTTGAGAAACCTGGTCTAGTGGAAGATGTCCCTGCCCATGGTATGGGGGGTTGGGACTAGGTAATCTTCAAGGACCATTCTGACCCCTCAGTATTCTAAGATTCTATGACTATGTTGATCCATACTGGGCTCAGGACTCATCCCTGCAGAGGCCACAGTGACGTACTCGCAAGCTGTCTTTTGGTACGGCTCTTTAGGAAATTATTCAGATCACTTTAGAGTATTCTCGACAAGAACAGATTTTCCCATTTTGCCTATGTGACTGCCATGGAGGACAGTGTTCAATGCTCATTAAGACCTGGCTATATCAGAGTTACTGATTCCACATGCAAAACTGTAAAGAGCATGCCTGTATGTAAGCACCTGCTCAACCAGCTTTTGCATGCACACAGTGATGTGTGTTACAACAAAAGACCGTAGGACTTTTAAGAAACTGGCCTCAAGTGTGGATGATTGTATGGAAGGTAAAAATAATATCTGATTCTCATAGAAATAGATATTTCATTAACGAATGTTTTGGGAGCCTGAAGATGGCCCAATACACACTAAAACGACATGTTCTATGAGACTCAACTTTCTGCCGGCAACACATTGCACGTATTTACTGGCCTAGCAAGTAGCTGAGATATTCCAGAAAGGCAACACAGGCCTCTGTAGTATAGAATTAGCATTCAGAAAAAGGGATTTGTTCATTCACAAACTTCCAGTGGATCTACAGGTTTACATACTTTTCACACTAGACAGCTGCTGGCAATTCTACACCTCACTTTTTCTGAATCATGAATTTTATGGAATCTTTCTCGTCTCCAGAAAAAAATATGCAAAGCCAAGTGGATGATTTTCAGCCTTTGCTAGGTCACAAGTATGGTGCCATCTTTCTTTCTGCAGGTATACCCTCAGCTTTTAGAGCACAAAGACTAGAGAATGAGAGTCTTAGGATGAGGAAGAAAAAAGATCCAAGTTAATAATAAGGACTCATTAATTCTATATTCTAGGCCTGGAAGTTCTTGTTTTCTTCTGCTTTCACTTTCCATCACATATACACTGATTTGATTTTTACCTGTAGAAAAACTTCCAATTGAAGGCATCAGCAATATCAAAACCAAAGGAGGACTACTTTAAAGTCTAAGGGTACCAATGTCCCAGCAGAGATTTACCAATGTATAACTGGCATAAGATGCACCAGTTTCTTTCACTGGGGACTGATAATAGAACCATGCCTCCCACCACATTTTTGACTCTCCCATTGTCCACCTTCACTGGGGACTCATACAGCAACAGGCTGTAGCAACACTCAGGCCCACCTCTCCCAAAGAGAATTACAACACTACCCCAGCTTTGTTACTATAGTTTATCCGAACGTTCCCTGCCTAATGCATGCGCATTCAAAGCTGTTCTTCCAAGACCTCTAATCCAAAGCCCTACAGCACATAAACTTTCTAGACAGTAAGGACAGGGTGAATAACACCCAAGGAGTGCAAAATATCTATAAATGCACTGAACATGTGAGAAGCAGGCTGTATCAGAGAAAGGAACAGAATGTGACAAGAAAAAGGCCCCAAAAAAGGTTGGGTGTGGAAAACTGGAATCACAGGATCCAACCCATACAGCTAAACCCTCAGTTTTCTCCCATGTGGAAGAAAAAGCAAATGGAACTGTACAGAAGTGAGAATGTGATACAGTAATTCATGAGGAGAACAGTTCCTAACAGAATTAGGAAAAAAAAACAAAGCACAATTTAACATGACTGTGAACAGAGAAAAGATGAGAAAGTATCTTTTTCTTGTCCTTCCAAACTGCTTGGTTTTCCTCTACTTCAACACTTAGAAAAGATTTCCACAATTTACTGCATCTGTAAGCAATTCCAGTTCTCTAACATGTGACATCCGTTTTAGTCACTGTTAGGGGAAATGGAAAAGGCCATTTTCTTCACTATCCCTGCACTTTTCCATAGTATTCAGGACAGGAACACACACTCTGTAAGGTTCTTTCAAGTACAGTTCACATTGTCTGATAGTAATGACGTCTTTGTTGTCTTACATATGAAAATGCCTATTGAATGACATAACATCTTTTATATGTAGCAGCAGCAATCTCATGTCCCCCTAAGATATAACGGATGCTGTGCCACGCAGTGAAATTATTCAAGACACCAAAGAATGGACAAAAAAACCCTCAAATGGACATTAGTAATACTGGTGTCACCAGTCTTGGTATGGCTTACAGCACCATGCCATCATCAAGGCCTTCCTGCCAAAACCTTAGTGTAACCAGAGTTAAATACATGTTGCCATAACCGTGAGGCAGATGGTAGAGCACACTACGTGTGATGTTGCTCACTGGGGCTTTTTCTGTAGTTACATGGGACACACACAGACTTACACAATTTTGAAAGAGACTTGGTAGCAAAGGGGTGCACTGCCACTTGGGGATCCAAGGTCAAGTTGCACTCTGGATCATTACCTGTATAGCTTGAGGTGCTGCTCTGAATTGTGCAGCATTAAGTCACTAACTACTTTCAAAGTGGAAAACCAAATGTCAAAGAAAGCCTGGGACCTTGCCCTTGAGACTAGTGATGGGGCTGATGCTGATGGGAACACAGGTACATGCTATGGCTGGTTGGTACTGGTAAAAGCAATAGTAAGAAGGGCAAGGAAAAGAATAGCATGTAAGCTGTGAAGAGCTTGACTTCCGTCTTCATTTTGTATGAATGCTGCAGCAAAGCTGCATCAGAATACCTAACCAATATGCACTGGCAGTTTATGTATATAAGTGCATTAAAATAGATTTAATCAAGGAAGCTTGCTTTGTATTTTAAAGGGTTTTTTACCAGACAGGCTAAGAACACTACACTTACAAAACCCTTGGGAATATGACAGGGTGCTGGCTTCACTTAAGCAAACTGCAGGAGCACATTTCTAAAACACACAAGCCAAGGAAGGGCATGGTAGGCTGCCATTCCCTCAGACATTACAACAAAGTTTATTTATGCAAAATCAAAGGAAATGTCAGTGGAGAGTGCAGCAATGAAAATGATGACTGAGCTTGACTTCTGGCCTCTCTAGTTTTTCTGCCTCTGACCTTTCCACTTAACCAAACTTAAAACTCAAATATGGTCTTCATCCTGCAAAGTTTTGAGTGTGCTCAGCATTTTGAGGTGCTGCTGCGATGTGCAAAACAGATTACACAATCAAATCCAGACTTAGGTAACATCTGTGATAGAAACATGTCCAAATTTTTAGTCATTAGCTGCTAAAAAGGAGGAGTTATTACTGCTATCCCTTTTTTATGTCAAGCTGATGGTGTCCTATTTCTCAAACCTGTTAACGGGCTGTTGCTATATAAGAAACTTTGCTTTGAAAGCACAGACAAGTTCTGTCAGCACCATAATAAATGCTTAAAGTCACAGTGTAAATACCTTACTTAGAAGGTATAAGAAATGTTGGTCGGCCAACCTATGTTTATACATTAGAGGTTCACAATATACATGCATTCAAAGTTGGAACACAAAATAACAAACACATTGCTTTAGCTGGTAGTGCTAAGTATGAAATCCCAGTGAATGAATAACTTCTATCATACCTGCAGAAACAGGTGATTCATATAATAAGTATCTGCCAATAAGGGGAAAATGTGCCTGCCACAAACCTTTTTTGAACACACTGAAATACTACATGCTAGAGAAACATTTAAAAGCAACACTATATTTGATGGAAAAATAAAGGTATTAGGTGTACATAAACCATATGCAGGAAGTAAAACACACAAACAGGAGACAAACACTGCATCATATAAATTACTTTGAAAACAGTCTTACCATATTGCTTCCAAAAGTATTACGTGTGAAAGAAATCAGTAATGGTCATTGGGTACCTTTTTGCCTGCATCAGGGCAATGACTTTCAGTGTAGTCTACAAAAGCAACAGGGCTACTAATGATTAGCACTTCAAACACTTGTGATCACACACTATTCCTCAGGACAACAAGCAGTTAACTCACCAGTTTATTTACTTGGATCCCAGAACCTTCATGGGGACTACTCATGGAAGGAAACAAAAATTCAATAGAGCAAGTAAAAGGTTCAGAGTTCAGTATTTAGCTTTTGCTTGCCTAAGTTAATGCAACTTAAAAAAAGTAAAGATAGAACATTATAGTAAACAGTAATAGTTAAAAAATCCCATGTATCTAGTTAACTAAACCCTCATAATTTGCTTAATAAAATGGAATCACCAACTTACAGCTTGTTTTTCTCTGAAATAAACAAAGTTCACTTACCATATATTCCATGTTGGAAGCAGGTGGGAAGACTTTGCCTCTGACTTGGTTATGATAATCAAGAATGGCAATCATGTCATTCTGTGAAATGTAGCGCTTCCGCCTGGCTTTGGGAATTTTTGCAGAGTCCAGATGAGCTGCCAAAGCTGTCTCAATGTCAGTGAAATTATTGTCTGACAGGAATAGGTCAGTGGAGTTGGGTAACACTAGTGCACTTGTTTCACAGAGAATGGAAAATAAGAGAGCACAACTGATTGCAGCAATTACTGTCATTTTGGGGCCAAATGAGAAAGATAGGCCACAGAGGTACTCTGCTTTAAGTCAGGGCAGCAGAAAACAGATCTGTAGAAGAAAAGAAATCAAAGATGTGATTCTGTACTTCTGGGTAGCAAGACAAATTGAACTGGCAGGCTGTGATCAGAAAAATTATTCTGTCAGCTCAATGATAAAAACAATCCAGTCAGAACATGTGTTGCTGAGCAATTTTCAATAAGTGATAATAATGTTCTTACTACAAACACAGCAAATGAAGTGTCATTGTACTATGAATTACATGATCAGAACTAACAGTATTCCTGAAATAGTGACAGTGCTATCACACCAGACCTGTCCAGAAACCACACTATAAATCTTAAATGGGGAGACTGCAAGAAACCTCACATCAGGTTTTCCACTGAAAATGAAAAGTATATTCTAGGCTATGCCTATCCCATAGGCATGGATTGTTTTGACACACTGTGGCAAACTACTAGGCAAAAGAAAACATATACAGCATGAAAGCAGGACATCTTAGAAACAGCATTCAAATAATAAGTTCAGAAAAATGTGATGAGCATTGATAAAACTGCATGCAAAGCAAACTTATGGAGCTGAATGGCTTACCTCTGGATAATACCAAGAAAAAAAAGAACACAGTCTATTGTTCTCCCAGTATATATAGCACTCTCCTATGTGATGATATGAACCTTTGTGAAGGAGTGTCTCTTATTACAACCCCCCCGCAAAGAACAAATCTCTGCTAGTTGTGAAGCTCGTGGCCAGAGGAGCTGCTAAGAGCTTTTATAGTTTGAGCCCGTGGGAGCGCGCACGGGCAGCCTGGCGCGGCTGAGGCGGGAGGGGCTG